>NC_047125.1:29182458-29440481 GCF_902500255.1 Thalassophryne amazonica | reverse complement strand
GGGGGTCGTTTTGACCGTTGGGGTTTTTCCGTAATTATTGTATGGCCTTGCCTTAAAATATAAGGCTCCTTGGGGCAACTGTTTGTTGTGATTTGGCGCTATATAAATAAAATTGATTTGATTTGATATGTATGTATATGTATGTGTATATGTGTGTATATGTATATATATATATGTGTGTGTGTGTGTGTGTGTGTGTGTGTGAGAGAGAGCGCATGCATGCACTGTGATCCCAGTGCTCAGTATTAGATGGTGACTTCTTTGCATTACACACCCACACTTCAAATTTTAATCAAGTCAGCACTTTTGCCTCGCCAGGCATTTTAATTTTTTTATTTATTTATTTTTTGGTCGTCTTGTGCTCCAAATTGTCGGAATGTTTTTAGGATTCCTCTGATTTTTTTTTTTTTTTTTTTTTTTTGGAACCTGAGTGAGTTTGGAATTCCAGCTCTAACTCTCCTACAGGAGTGTGTGTGTGTGTGTTTAGGTCAAGGTCCAAGTGTAGACAGTTTACTGATTTGGTTGGAATGTGTTTGTTACCCACCGGGGTCTGGGTTTGGACCCACAAATAGATTCATGATTCTGCATCCAGGGATATTTAGTTTCCATGTTTTCTCTTTATGCAACATGTTTTTGACCACCTCTTTTTTTCATTTTCATTCTTTTTTTCCCCTCCAATAATATTTTATGTGCTTGACGTCATCATTTACGATTGGCCAAGTCAACAGTTTGTTTGATTGGATGTTGGGTTTAAAGGCTTAATGAACAAAAGCCGACTTTTGAACTTGCAAATCTATAAGTGACGAATAAGGAAAAGCTGTGAGAAGTTCTGGAAGAATTATTAAAGGAAACAAGGTACATTACTGATGCTCACATGCAGTATGAGTAGAAGAGAACAGTAGGTACTATGTGCTTTTGGTTCCCCATCAGTACCTTGTACAGTTCTTGGCCTTGTTGAATTGACACAGTTGCAGTATGTTCACCTTCATGCTCATGAAGTTGCACAACGTGCTCATTTTCATTGGCTGACATTTCAACTTTTTCCAAGCGGAGAGATTTGCAGACTGAGAAATGGACTTAAACTGTTTGTGCTGGCGTTTACACACAGACGCTCCCTGTAAGAACGGGAAGAAAGTGCTGCTGTTCGCTCATTGATCATCGGCTGTTCTATTTGTGTGTCCTCAGTTCCACAGAGGTAGACGACATGATCCGCAAATCCACCAATCTGCTGCTGACCAGAACCCTGAGTCACTGTCTGCAGTATGCCATTAAGAAGAAGAATGTTGGCCTGGCAGAGGTACTGTGTGGGTGTCCAGTGGATAAAAATAAAATGTACAAATACACTAAGCAGTACGACATACGCTCTCCCAACTGTGGTGAGCTTTTATCTCTGAAGATGCGTTTGCTTTCCGTTTGGCGTGACGGTGTCGTGCTCCGTGTTTGTCTGAATTCAGTTGGTGCAGGTGATCATTAACACCACCCACCTGGAGCAGAGCTGCCACTTTCTGGAGGAGTTCATATCAAACATCACAAACGTCCCACCCGACACCGCGAACGCTACCAAGCTGTACGGGACCTCCACCTTTAAGGTACAAAAATGCCTTATTTTCCCCAATTCCACAATCTACGTTTTTGCAAGTTATTTGTTTATATTCTTGTAATCATTCATGTTTTATTTCTTGTGCACTTCTTGGGTTATTATTGGTTTGGTATAATTTTGAAGTTGGATCTATTTCTAGTTTCTTTTTCATACTTGCTTTAATTTTTTCCATCTACTCCACTTTTCATCATGCTGGATTGGTACAGATCTGATATAATGTCATCACAATTTAACGGTGATTAAAAACAATAAACCAGTATGAGCTATGATATGATATAGAGATGATACTTTTTTATTGTGGAATGATTTGATTTAATGCAATCTGATAGAATACTTTGTTTAGTGTAGACATTCATTATCCATGAAAAATTAGAATAAGCCAACAGTGGCATTGATTGCCTTCAAATTCACATTTTATAAAATAAATAAATAAATAAGGGATGTTCTTCAGATTTTAACTACTGTGCTGCAGAATTTTGGTGCTGCCTCTGCTCATCCTTTGTTCACCACTGGGGGCAGCATCGCATATAGCAGCGCAACATAGAAGTCCAGCAGTGAAGCCAGCTGTTGTTAGCATAGCATAGCTTTCGTGTTCTGAACCAGTATGACAGTATTAACTAATTGTGAACAGAATGTAAAGTTCAAACATTTTTCCGTTATACGCCGACACCGCCCCCACCATCAGACATTTTGTTTAGCATCCGTGTGAACAGTCTGGCGAGAGCATTACATCAAATTTCTATCCATACTCATCAAAATTGTTACACCCATAATGCATATGAAGTCGTTTTTTGTTTTAAGGTTTGTGATCTAGTGAGTTGAATCTCGGCCGGAAAAATGATTGTTTGTTGCAGCCACAATGTATTGCTAAATTGTGCACGACACCTTTTCAAACGAGAGTCTTACCACATGTATCTGTTTCTTGCAGGACGCCCGTCATGCGGCGGAGGCAGAGATCTACACCAGTCTCAACGCCAAGATTGACCAGTTCCTGCAGCTGGCTGATTATGATTGGACGGCTCCTGTACAGGGAAGCGGGAACTTGACCCCGAGCGACTACCTGAGTGACCTGATCGCTTTTCTCCGGAGCACCTTCAGCGTCTTCACCAACCTTCCCGTTAGTACGCACAAGTGTCATCTTCATACATGCTCATGTTCAGAGAGTGTTACAGACCTCTGTGTTTTCTACAGTCTTATTTCACCAAGACACTCAAAAAAATTCACCTCATCTCTGGAAAAGATTTTAGATTTTTTTTTAACCACGTGGAAAACAAGAATTCCATGACACACTGGAAAACTTAGTCTTGATGGTGAAAGGCAAGCACTAAATATGCTAGTGTTGGCTTCACAGAGACAGCACAGTAGACCTTCAGTTGTGACTTGAAAGTGTCCCACCCCCTCAAAAACCAACCAGAAACAACCATAAACAAAATATTAACAGAAATACTGTGATAGACGTGGCTAATTAACATAGGCCACCAGAGATCCTATTGGGAAGAACTCCAGGTGAGATCTGGACTGTTTTGCTGGATATCTGTTGGACGGGTGAGGCAGCACTCACAGGTCTGCTGTGTCAGTTGTCATTACAAATTTTGGGTACAAGTAAAATACATGTGTAATGACATTTGTTATTTGTTTTGCTAAAATAAGTAAGTTGTAAGTCATAACTTGTGAATTCCCAAATGCAGCATGAACTTCAAATTTTGCACATGGCTGTAAAATCTTCGATAAAACTCACTATTGTATTTTCCGTGGTATCCCCTCAAAATGAATGCCTTAACAATAGTATAATTAACTGTAATTTTGTGATATACCACAGAAAACAAGGTACTTGATAATTAGATTTCAACATAAAGTAAACTTCAGTTTTATGGAAAAAAGTGCTATATCTTTAATTATCATTACTGATTAATCTCTTTTAATTTACTTTATAAACAGCAAATTCTTATAGTTCAATCAACAGTCTAAATGTACATTTCTAAGTAGAGCTGAAGAAGTTATTCATTTTTTTTAACCCTGTAAAATGGTATGCTTTTGGCCTTGGCTGTGTTTGTGATGGTTATTAAACATTTTATGAAATAGAATCAAACAGAATTCTTCTCGACCGCAAGTTGATTTAGAATCTGAGTGTGTTTATTCAACATACCACACTGGCGCTCTTAAAAAAGTTAAATATGTTCTAAGCTTTTATTTACCCCTTTTAAAACATGAACTTTGTGTTTCTCTCTGTTCCTGTAACATGATTTTAAGCACGTAAACAGATCTCCTAAAATTTACTACACATAGTGCAGCAGATAACAGAATATTTGCAGAGGAATCGTTCAAATCCGGTTACAAGCACCAAATTTTGACTGTGTATACCTTTTGGTACATATTTTAGAAAAATAACAGCCATTTGAATTTTCAATAGGGGGCCAAATAGTGGTCAATTGAAGAACTACATAGTGGCCAAAAAAAAAAAAAATGTTAGTCATATTGAAAGCTTATACCACATTATGTGTCTGATCACAAAGATTCCTAAAAGGTATAGTTTGGATCTGTGACTGAATGTTCTGGAGTTATGGTGTAAAAACAGCAAGCATGGCGACAAAGGTCACTTTCAGTTTGTACAGGGGTCAAAAGTTAAAGTTGCTCCAGTTATGTTAAAACATGATGCAAATTATTGGTTGAGTTAGTAGGATTTTAAAAAGGAATAGTTTGCACCATGTGTCATGCTTAGTTATTATGTTATGGGGTAACATATGTCACGTCATAGAATCCAATGGATGTCGACATTGTTTGACCTTTACTTTGGAGACCAAACATTCAACACATTCAGAACTATTCCATTTGTTAATCCTATTAGTTCAACCAATAATTTGCACCACGTTACAGTTATCTGCTGTACTAACACACACAGGATGAGTTTTAAGGTGATTGATCACAGAGATCTGGTCAAAACAGATCACATGGCCACACACACACACACACACACACACACACACACACACACACACACACACACACACACACACACACACACACACACACACACACACACACACACACACACACACACACACACACACACACACAGTGGTACAGCTAAGTGATTTCAACACTTCTAAGGCTTTTCTTACACCCCCACCAGCCCCAGATGTGACCCCATTACTCTCATACAGTGTGGGGCCTCCTAAGCAGATCAGATGCTGTAGGTCGACAAATCTGGGTGGTATGACCCTCTAACGCAACAGATTATTGTATAAAAGAGCCGAGTTGCAGGGAACTGAATTTGATGCCCTTCAGACGACCAGACACAAGTTGATAGCCACAAGAACACGATGAGAACGAAAAGAGAAAGTGTTACTGCTCCTTTAGTTCTGACCATGGATACAATTGAGCTCCCCTTTAAAGACAGATCAGAGGTCACCACAGAAGGACCTCAAGGGAGAATTATGTGAAACCTTGAGAGGAAATTTTAACTTTCTTCTTCTCCAGGTTGATCCTTTGTAAGATTCTTGATCAGCGTTCTGTGCACTGAGAACACTGGCAGTAAATTCTGCTCGCTGTGTTCAGGACTTGTTGAGATTTCCAAGAGGCTTCACTTCCTCCTCTCAGGTGCCAGTTGAAGCCCAATTAGCATTGTTTCCAGGGCCCATGTGCAATAAATACTTTGCACAGAGAAATGTGGAAAAAGCTGCCAATGTCTTTGCCGTGCTTTGATGGAAGCGCTTTATTTCCACACAGTCCTGCAGTGTTCTTTCAAGAATTAAGCTTTTCATTTTCTGCATTCATAAAAATCGATCCCAGCTTTCATCCAAGTGAGTTTGCACTAGCTTTTTCAAACCGGGTTAGTTTGGATTGTGTATATTCTCAGGGTTGGGATGAAACTGTCATATCAAATGAAGATTGGCAGTGTTATTGTCCTGATCCTTTTTAACCCCCACCCTCCAGATCAGGGGCATTAAAATAAGCTGCTTCTGTCACACCCTTTTTGTTGCCATGGTAATTCATCAGTATTTCAGGTATTGCTTCCATATCGGACACACTCTTGGATGGGTTCGCACGTGAGCACTCTGTGACCCCTGTAACCTAGTTAAAAGTAGGACACATTCCATGTATCCTACTTTGTGTCCATTCCAAGACCATGTCTCCGGGTCAGCTCAGCACTTTCAGGTAGCATCTGTGTCGGATACAAATGCCTTATGACCAAAGTTTTGTACGAGTTCATAGGTGAACTAAGTCAATCAATCAATCAATTTTTTTATATAGCGCCAAATCACAACAAACAGTTGCCCCAAGGCGCTTTATATTGTAAGGCAAGGCCATACAATAATTATGTAAAACCCCAACGGTCAAAACGACCCCCTGTGAGCAAGCACTTGGCTACAGTGGGAAGGAAAAACTCCCTTTTAACAGGAAGAAACCTCCAGCAGAACCAGGCTCAGGGAGGGGCAGTCTTCTGCTGGGACTGGTTGGGGCTGAGGGAGAGAACCAAGAAAAAGACATGCTGTGGAGGGGAGCAGAGATCGATCACTAATGATTAAATGCAGAGTGGTGCATACAGAGCAAAAAGAGAAAGAAACAGTGCATCATGGGAACCCCCCAGCAGTCTACGTCTATAGCAGCATAACTAAGGGATGGTTCAGGGTCACCTGATCCAGCCCTAACTATAAGCTTTAGCAAAAAGGAAAGTTTTAAGCCTAATCTTAAAAGTAGAGAGGGTGTCTGTCTCCCTGATCTGAATTGGGAGCTGGTTCCACAGGAGAGGAGCCTGAAAGCTGAAGGCTCTGCCTCCCATTCTACTCTTACAAACCCTAGGAACTACAAGTAAGCCTGCAGTCTGAGAGCGAAGCGCTCTATTGGGGTGATATGGTACTACGAGGTCCCTAAGATAAGATGGGACCTGATTATTCAAAACCTTATAAGTAAGAAGAAGAATTTTAAATTCTATTCTAGAATTAACAGGAAGCCAATGAAGAGAGGCCAATATGGGTGAGATATGCTCTCTCCTTCTAGTCCCCGTCAGTACTCTAGCTGCAGCATTTTGAATTAACTGAAGGCTTTTTAGGGAACTTTTAGGACAACCTGATAATAATGAATTACAATAGTCCAGCCTAGAGGAAATAAATGCATGAATTAGTTTTTCAGCATCACTCTGAGACAAGACCTTTCTGATTTTAGAGATATTGCGTAAATGCAAAAAGGCAGTCCTACATATTTGTTTAATATGCGCTTTGAATGACATATCCTGATCAAAAATGACTCCAAGATTTCTCACAGTATTACTAGAGGTCAGGGTAATGCCATCCAGAGTAAGGATCTGGTTAGACACCATGTTTCTAAGATTTGTGGGGCCAAGTACAATAACTTCAGTTTTATCTGAGTTTAAAAGCAGGAAATTAGAGGTCATCCATGTCTTTATGTCTGTAAGACAATCCTGCAGTTTAGCTAATTGGTGTGTGTCCTCTGGCTTCATGGATAGATAAAGCTGGGTATCATCTGCGTAACAATGAAAATTTAAGCAATACCGTCTAATAATACTGCCTAAGGGAAGCATGTATAAAGTGAATAAAATTGGTCCTAGCACAGAACCTTGTGGAACTCCATAATTAACTTTAGTCTGTGAAGAAGATTCCCCATTTACATGAACAAATTGTAATCTATTAGACAAATATGATTCAAACCACCGCAGCGCAGTGCCTTTAATACCTATGGCATGCTCTAATCTCTGTAATAAAATTTTATGGTCAACAGTATCAAAAGCAGCACTGAGGTCTAACAGAACAAGCACAGAGATGAGTCCACTGTCCGAGGCCATAAGAAGATCATTTGTAACCTTCACTAATGCTGTTTCTGTACTATGATGAATTCTAAAACCTGACTGAAACTCTTCAAATAGACCATTCCTCTGCAGATGATCAGTTAGCTGTTTTACAACTACCCTTTCAAGAATTTTTGAGAGAAAAGGAAGGTTGGAGATTGGCCTATAATTAGCTAAGATAGCTGGGTCAAGTGATGGCTTTTTAAGTAATGGTTTAATTACTGCCACCTTAAAAGCCTGTGGTACATAGCCAACTAACAAAGATAGATTGATCATATTTAAGATCGAAGCATTAAATAATGGTAGGGCTTCCTTGAGCAGCCTGGTAGGAATGGGGTCTAATAAACATGTTGATGGTTTGGATGAAGTAACTAATGAAAATAACTCAGAACAATCGGAGAGAAAGAGTCTAACCAAATACCGGCATCACTGAAAGCAGCCAAAGATAACGATACGTCTTTGGGATGGTTATGAGTAATTTTTTCTCTAATAGTTAAAATTTTGTTAGCAAAGAAAGTCATGAAGTCATTACTAGTTAAAGTTAATGGAATACTCAGCTCAATAGAGCTCTGACTCTTTGTCAGCCTGGCTACAGTGCTGAAAAGAAACCTGGGGTTGTTCTTATTTTCTTCAATTAGTGATGAGTAGAAAGATGTCCTAGCTTTACGGAGGGCTTTTTTATAGAGCAACAGACTCTTTTTCCAGGCTAAGTGAAGATCTTCTAAATTAGTGAGACGCCATTTCCTCTCCAACTTACGGGTTATCTGCTTTAAGCTACGAGTTTGTGAGTTATACCACGGAGTCAGACACTTCTGATTTAAAGCTCTCTTTTTCAGAGGAGCTACAGCATCCAAAGTTGTCTTCAATGAGGATGTAAAACTATTGACGAGATACTCTATCTCCCTTACAGAGTTTAGGTAGCTACTCTGCACTGTGTTGGTATATGGCATTAGAGAACATAAAGAAGGAATCATATCCTTAAACCTAGTTACAGCGCTTTCTGAAAGACTTCTAGTGTAATGAAACTTATTCCCCACTGCTGGGTAGTCCATCAGAGTAAATGTAAATGTTATTAAGAAATGATCAGACAGAAGGGAGTTTTCAGGGAATACTGTTAAGTCTTCTATTTCCATACCATAAGTCAGAACAAGATCTAAGATATGATTAAAGTGGTGGGTGGACTCATTTACTTTTTGAGCAAAGCCAATAGAGTCTAATAATAGATTAAATGCAGTGTTGAGGCTGTCATTCTCAGCATCTGTGTGGATGTTAAAATCGCCCACTATAATTATCTTATCTGAGCTAAGCACTAAGTCAGACAAAAGGTCTGAAAATTCACAGAGAAACTCACAGTAACGACCAGGTGGACGATAGATAGCCCCGGCCCGTGCTACGAGCATTCTGACAGTTAGTGTGACTCGGGGGTGTTGACTCATTTAAACTAACATATTCATCCTGCTGTAACCAGGTTTCTGTTAGGCAGAATAAATCAATATGTTGATCAATTATTATATCATTTACCAACAGGGACTTAGAAGAGAGAAACCTAATGTTTAATAGACCACATTTAACTGTTTTAGTCTGTGGTGCAGTTGAAGGTGCTATATTATTTTTTCTTTTTGAATTTTTATGCTTAAATAGATTTTTGCTGGTTATTGGTAGTCTGGGAGCAGGCACCGTCTCTGCGGGGATGGGGTAATGAGGGGATGGCAGGGGGAGAGAAGCTGCAGAGAGGTGTGTAAGACTACAACTCTGCTTCCTGGTCCCAACCCTGGATAGTCACGGTTTGGAGGATTTAAGAAAATTGGCCAGATTTCTAGAAATGAGAGCTGCTCCATCCAAAGTGGGATGGATGCCGTCTCTCCTAACAAGACCAGGTTTTCCCCAGAAGCTTTGCCAATTATCTATGAAGCCCACCTCATTTTTTGGACACCACTCAGACAGCCAGCAATTCAAGGAGAACATGCGGCTAAACATGTCACTCCCTGTCCGATTGGGGAGGGGTCCAGAGAAAACTACAGAGTCCGACATTGTTTTTGCAAAGTTACACACCAATTTAATGTTAATTTTAGTGACCTCCGATTGGCGTAACCGGGTGTCATTACTGCCGACGTGAATTACAATCTTACCAAATTTACGCTTAGCCTTAGCCAGCAGTTTCAAATTTCCTTCAGTGTCGCCTGCTCTGGCCCCCGGAAGACAATTGACTATGGTTGCTGGTGTCGCTAACTTCACATTTCTCAAAACAGAGTCGCCAATAACCAGAGTTTGATCCTCGGCAGGTGTGTCGTCGAGTGGGGAAAAACGATTAGAGATGTGAACGGGTTGGCGGTGTACACGGGGCTTCTGTTTAGGGCTACGCTTCCTCCTCACAGTCACCCAGTCAGCCTGCTTTCCCGGCTGCTCGGGATCTGCCAGGGGGGAACTAACGGCGGCTAAGCTACCTTGGTCCGCACCGACTACAGGGGCCTTGCTAGCTGTAGAATTTTCCACGGTGCGGAGCCGAGTCTCCAATTCGCCCAGCCTGGCCTCCAAAGCTACGAATAAGCTACACTTATTACAAGTACCATTACTGCTAAAGGAGGCCGAGGAATAACTAAACATTTCACACCCAGAGCAGAAAAGTGTGGGAGAGACAGGAGAAGCCGCCATGCTAAATCGGCTAAGAGCTAGTAGCTACGCTAAGCTAGCGGATTCCTAAAAACACGCAAAGTGAATAATGTGTAAATAATTTAGAGGTGATTCAGCAGAAGGAGTGCTTTAGTTAAGGCACGTAAAGATTACACTGGGAAACAAATCGTAATCTAGATAACTAGACCAATCTAACTGCGCAGATTAAACAGCTAACAGATACAGCAAAACACCGCTGTGCTCCGGAACAGGAAGTGATACAATACCGCAGTGAGAGCCAACCACCAGTAGAGGCAAGCAAGAGCAATTCAGCACAAGGCGAATTACAAAACTACTGTGGCTGCCAAAACTCAGTGCTCCCTGGTGTCACTTTCATTTGGGATACACGTCTAGACCAAAATATTGGTTGAGTTTGCACCTTGTGTGACCCTAGTTAAAATTACAGTTAGTCTCTATCAAAACCTAGTTGCTGTGGCACAAGATTGGTGCAGCTGTTGTTGTGTTAGCATGGAAAATTAAGAGATCTGTGTGGCACACTATTCTCACTTTTTGTCTTACCACTAGGGATGGGTATTGATTAGATTTTATCTATTGATTCCGCTTATCAAGCCGATTCCTTATCGTTTTCCTTATCAGTACCTCTTGTGAATTTTCTGTGTTCTAAAAGTAGGCTTTACAGGTTTTCTGTGTCAACATTTTATTGAGTCTTAAAGTAAATAAATATGAAATTGGTCATTGGATCCTTGATCCCTGGACATAAATAAAAATAAACAATCTGTAGTTTTTGTCAAAAGCATTTCCTTTCAGACATTTTGGCAGGAATGTCACTCCATACCTCTGAGCTAAGCTCAGCCAGCTGCTGCACATCAGTGCAAGATGTCTCTCTTTTGGGAGGGGACAATAACGTTTTGATCGATTGCAGTTTATTGTTTGTATTACAGCGTTTGGAAAGAGTTATCATTTGATTTAAACGGTGATTTGCTTTGAAGTTATTGGCAGAGAGCAGCGCAGCGTTTGGAGCTGTACAATCGGAACAGAGGACGATTCTCGTTTCTTTTTCGCAACAAGACAGGAGTCCCAGTTAGTGACTTTAATCCACACAAAAGCGACTCACGATTGACATATTTTAATGGCTTTGAGAGGGGTTAAGAAGTGGAGTTACCGCTTCGGAAAACCATCGAAGCAAAGAACCCACGAAGCAGCATGTTGGAGCACTGCCTCTTTGCTTCAAGCTTCAAAGCAGAGCCACGCTACAGAAGCGGTTGATTACAGACCCCCTGCAGGGTCTGTAATCAACGTAGAGAAATGAGCATTTTCCCGACAAACACCCCCAAAAACAACGGCCACTCTAAAGGACCAATAAGGGAATCGTGAAGCAAAAATGCTATTGTCGGTGGATCGAACCATTTCTTAATGATACCTGAAAAGAACCAGTTCCTGATACCCAACCATACTTACCACTGGGGGTTTTTGACTCTTTTTACCATCACAGTGTGCTAGCTGTTGTAGTGTACCTCAGTCTCACCACCCTAGCTTTGCAGTTTTGCCACCTGCTAAATCTGCTGGTTTGTTTCATGCCATAGGGAATGGCCATAGAACATGCTACCTTACCGGTGAGTATTTGGTTTGTTGTGGCTACAGATTGCCCCCCCCCCCCCCCCCCCCACACTGACCTTTATAACTCTTCAACTTTGACCTAGCCCATGATAGTTGAGCAACCAGCATGTAAGTTGGAGTGATGCATGTTTTCCTGAACTACCTTTGACCTAAGTGGGGAACAGAATTAAAGCCTGCCACCTGACCACAGCTGCCAAAAATGAATTTATTAATTTACTTACTGTTTCCACACTCGGCCCATTTTATTGGATGATTTGATAGGTAGCAGCTGGTCAGTCAAAACGTTTTTATCTTAGAGCTGCAAGTATCTCTTATTTCATTGAATGTTCCGGCCAGTTTTTAATTATTTAGTTATAGTGTTTTGTGGTTACACACACAGGTCCTATTTGTCGCGAGTGTGGTTGGCTAGTAATTATTATTAGACATCCATGTGATTACCCACTAACTTTTGCATTCAAACTTGCGCTATCAGTGTTTGAACAATATTTTAGGTAACATACAAATAATCTAGAGAAGGCTGCATGAGCATTTTGACAAGCTTCAGTTGACTTTATAATCAATTTTTAACACTTTAAAAACATAGCCTACATGTTTTTGGTGTGTGCACGTTGACCACTACAGTGTGTAATGTTGCCCTAATTAGTGGTAGACGTTACCCGCTTCTGCCCTACTGATTGCATTGGTTTTCTTGATCAATGCTCTAGTTTTTATGCTCCCAGGGGCATTATGTTTTCACCCCGTCTGGGTGCCCATCCATCTGTTAATTAGTAAACATATCGTTTCCTTGCATAACTAAAGAATGCCTCATCTGATTTGAACCCATTTCTTGGTGGTGAATTGGGGAGGCAGGAGGAAGGTTCCATTAAAAAATGTCCATCATCCATTATCCAGTATGGCCACTATGGACACCATCTTGGTTTTCATTTCTGCGCCGTTAGTAACGAACGCCTCATCTTACTGAAACCATTTCTTGGTGGAGGCTGGAAGAAGTAAACTTTTGAAAACGGGGATCAATACAGCACATACAAATTATAAAGCGCCAATATTTTACAATCCTCAGAGGTGCTTCAGAACCATCACACCCAAAAATAACAGACTGAAAAACAGTTTTTAGCCCAGAGCTGTCATTGCTCTGAACACTGCACAAACCTGAAAATACTTTAACTTGAACACTCAATGTAGATGTGTAAATTCTTTTTATTGTTAACTTACATTGTGTCTGTCTGCTATCTGTTCCTCCTTATTTGTTGCTTGTCTTTAGTGCTTTTTAAACAGCACTGAATATGAGTCTCCACCCCAATTTTGTTCTACTTGTGTCTTGACAATTAAAGATATTCAGATTTTGATACAAATAGACTATATACCATCTTTGAATCTCTAATCTTTTACCATTGAAATCATTTCCAGGCATCATTTTCCACCTCTCCAAATCTTCTCCTGTATTAATATTTAGGTTTCAATACCTACTCCTGTATATTATATAGTACCATATTTATTGTATATGTTGTTTATTACCCTTAATATTTAAATATAGTTATATATATGATGTTTTATCTTGCTTATGTCTTATTATTTATTATTATATATACTTTTTCTTGAGCCGCTTGGGTGGGTGGGGAGAGTTCCCATGGGATAAAAAAAGTTTTTCAACCTACCATCCCTGGTTCTCAAGACCAGGCACCTAAGTGGCTCTACTTTACTCTTTTCTACTCTTCTATTTTACTCTTCCTTTTTAGATATTTAGATATACCTTAGTACACTAGCATAGTTTCACCTTAGAATTGGAATATAATATATAAGATATACCTTACTGAATTTTCATGAAACCATACACCAACTGAAAACACGAGTGGAGGCACACGCCCTGCTTTGCATTGCTTGTCTTTCCAAGAAAAATCACTATTAGCTAAAATTCACTTGACTCTTGGGGGTGTTGCTTAAATGACACCAGCTGAAACTCACTTTAAACACTTTGTAAAGGTGAACTCAGGTCGCGAATCAGAATAAAAACTTGCAATTCTTCTTCTGTCACTATTAGTGTTGAAAAAAATGAAAATAAAAATTCAGAGTTGTCACACATTCATATAGCATTTGCTTTGATCGCACCTCTTGACTTTTGGCTGCCCCGACTGGTTGTTCATTGAACTGACAGCTTCCTGGAGAGACGGCGAGCATATTATACACCGTGTCAAATTCCTTCCAGGAGTCATGAATCAGGGTGTTATGGCATTGTTAAACACCATCTTACTGTCTGTGGCCTCTCTGACTCTACCTCCAGTGTCGTGGGCTGTGAGAAGGATGTTTTAGAATACGATTATTGAAGGTTTGTCCGGTAGTTTGTTGGAGATGATGATCACATCTGGAGTTCTGCTTGTTTTCAAATCAAATCAAACTTTGTGTAGCACTTTACAACAGTAACCACTGAAGCAAAGTACTTTACATGAATACATAAAATCAACAACAATAAAACAACAAAACAACCATCATAATAAGACTCTGTGCTAAAAGCAGTTCTGACGTTTTTAGCATAACTTTGAACAGAGACAAGGTACTGATCAAGTGCAACTCAAGGAGCAAAGAATTCCAAAGTCTAGACCCAGCCACAACAAAAGAGCGGTCACCCCACTGCCTGCTTTTGGTCCTAGGGACCTCCAGCTGTTGCTGACCAGTGGACCGCAAAGTTCTGGTGGGTGTGTATGCAGTTAACAGTTCACAAAGATGAGAAGGTGCAAGTCCATGTATAGCTTTAAAAACAGATATTAAGAGTTTAAAATCAATCTTATAACGGACTGGAAGCCAGTGGAGAGTGGACAAAACTGGAGTGATATGACTATGTTTGCGAGTGTTTGTCAGAAGGCCGCTGCAGCGTTTTGAACCCTCTGTAGACCTTGAAGAACGTTTTTAACAAGTTGGTAAACAGTAGTTTGACACTTAACGTTTCTTCATCTTGAATTTCATGCAAAAAAAAACACCCTTTTGATGTTGATATATGATAAGAATGTTTTACATTAATTTGAGCGCTTTACCAGGTTTCTACATATTCTGCCTCCATCACCGCCACATTTATAAATTCGTGCTGTGTTCACGGTGGTGAACATGGTTGTAGAAATGTTTACATCATTGTATTAACTGCACACAGTGTAGATCGATATGCCCCCCAAAATACTGTTTTGATAGGAAACGTTGCCATTTCTTCTCCCCACAAATGTGTGTGCATCTTTAATCTTTGCCATTGTATTCAATTAAATATTGTGACATTGGCAAAGTTATTTAATTTAAGCAACTTAGGCAAATAAATTAACTGATGTGCATTCATATAACTTCAGTCTACTGTGGTAGATGCCAAAAGAAAGTAACGGTAACTTTGTTTTTCATCAGTGACTCATTTTACATTTGGTCTCTTGGCAAGGGCCAATATAGCAGTTGATTCTACTTTGCTATATATAACATCAATAATTTGAATTCTGTGAACTGTGAGAGTGATTGTGTAATTAAAAACAAAAGAATAATGCACATGAAATACTGTTTGTGCTCGTAAAACAATTTATCATTACCACGATTATTACGTCCACCAAGGACGCCAAGGAATAAAATCACCTGCGTTTATTTGTCTGTCTGTCCTTCTGTTAGCAGGATTACATTAAAACTACTGCATGGATTTTGATGACATTTTCACCACAGATAGATAATAGGCCAAGGAAAACCCCATTAAATTTTGGAATTGATCCAGACCGGGATCCAGATTCTGCATCAAGTTTCGTTTTATATACGCTTTGAAGGATTAAGTCAAAACTGCTTCATGGATTCTCACCAAATTTTCACCACGGATACATATTAGGCCATGGAGGAATCCATTCAATTTTAGAGGTGATCCGGATCCGGGTTCTGGATCAAGTTTCACTTTATATAGGCTTTGAGGGATTTCTTCAAAACTACTTCACACATTCTCACCAAATTTGCACCAGAGATAGACATTAGGACATGGAACACTCCATTAAACTTTGGAGATGATCCAGATCCAGATTGGCAGACATCAGAAATCTCTGATTGCTCTTGTTATATTTATGAGAAACTGAATGACGAGTCGCAGTGTCTGAGTTTGTAGATGTTCAAGGTCAAGATAGACATCCAGTGTTTCAATGGTTTACTTGACTTGGCAGTCAGATGTGTGTCAGTATGTGGAGAAAACATCAAACTTGTCTCTGGATCCTTGGCTTTTCAGATTGATTTGAGAGGTGTTTGGTGTTGTAGATATCTTTTCAGAAGAATGAAGGTCCAAGCCATTCAGGTCCTGGTGCTTTCCGTCTTACTGTATGGTTGTGAGACTTGGACACTAACTAGTGTAATACTAGTGTAATACTTGGTGTCTTTGGAGAATCCTTGGGTACCACTTGAATAACTTTCAAATCAAATCAATTTTATTTATATAGCGCCAAATCACAACAAACAGTTGCCCCAAGGCGCTTTATATTGTAAGGCAAAAGCCATACAATAATTACAGAAAAACCCCAACGGTCAAAACGACCCCCTGTGAGCAAGATGATACCCAGCTTTATCTATCCATGAAGCCAGAGGACACACACCAGTTAGCTAAACTGCAGGATTGTCTTACAGACATAAAGACATGGATAACCTCTAATTTCCTGTACTTGGCCCCACAAATCTTAGAAACATGGTGTCTAACCAGATCCTTACTCTGGATGGCATTACCCTGACCTCTAGTAATACTGTGAGAAATCTTGGAGTCATTTTTGATCAGGATATGTCATTCAATGCGCATATTAAACAAATATGTAGGACTGCTTTTTTGCATTTGCGCAATATCTCTAAAATTAGAAAGGTCTTGTCTCAGAGTGATGCTGAAAAACTAATTCATGCATTTATTTCCTCTAGGCTGGACTATTGTAATTCATTATTATCAGGTTGTCCTAAAAGTTCCCTGAAAAGCCTTCAGTTAATTCCAATTGCTGCAGCTAGAGTACTGACGGGGACTAGAAGGAGAGAGCATATTTCACCCATATTGGCCTCTCTTCATTGGCTTCCTGTTAATTCTAGAATAGAATTTAAAATTCTTCTTCTTACTTATAAGGTTTTGAATAATCAGGTCCCATCTTATCTTGGGGACCTCATTGTACCATATCACCCCAATAGAGCGCTTCGCTCTCAGACTGCAGGCTTACTTGTAGTTCCTAGGGTTTTTAAGAGTAGAATGGGAGGCAGAGCCTTCAGCTTTCAGGCTTCTCTCCTGTGGAACCAGCTCCCAGTTCGGATCAGGGAGACAGACACCCTCTCTACTTTTAAGATTAGGCTTAAAACTTTCCTTTTTGCTAAAGCTTATAGTTAGGGCTGGATCAGGTGACCCTGAACCATCCCTTAGTTATGCTGCTATAGACTTAGACTGCTGGGGGGTTCCCATGATGCACTGAGTGTTTCTTTCTCTTTTTCCTCTGTATGCACCACTCTGCATTTAATCATTAGTGATTGATCTCTGCTCCCCTCCACAGCATGTCTTTTTCCTGGTTCTCTCCCTCAGCCCCAACCAGTCCCAGCAGAAGACTGCCCCTCCCTGAGCCTGGTTCTGTTGGAGGTTTCTTCCTGTTAAAAGGGAGTTTTTCCTTTCCACTGTCGCCAAGTGCTTGCTCACAGGGGTCGTTTTGACTGTTGGGGTTTTTCCGTAATTATTGTATGGCTTTGCCTTACAATATAAAGCGCCTTGGGGCAACTGTTTGTTGTGATTTGGCGCTATATAAATAAAATTGATTTGATTTGACCTTAAAAGCCTGTGGTACATAGCCAACTAATAAAGATAGATTGATCATATTTAAGATCGAAGCATTAATTAATGGTAGGGCTTCCTTGAGCAGCCTGGTAGGAATGGGGTCTACAACCCCTGGCAAAAATTATGGAATCACTGGCCTCGATGGATGTTCATTCAGTTGTTTAATTTTGTAGAAAAAAAGCAGATCACAGACATGACACAAAACTAAAGTCATTTCAAATGGCAACTTTCTGGCTTTAAGAAACACTATAAGAAATCAGGAAAAAAAATTGTGGCAGTCAGTAACGGTTACTTTTTTAGACCAAGCAGAGGGAAAAAAAATATGGAATCACTCAATTCTGAGGAAAAAATTATGGAATCATGAAAAACAAAAGAACGCTCCAACACATCACTAGTATTTTGTTGCACCACCTCTGGCTTTTATAACAGCTTGCAGTTTCTGAGACATGGACTTAATGAGTGACAAACAGTACTCTTCATCAATCTGGCTCCAACTTTCTCTGATTGCTGTTGCCAGATCAGCTTTGCAGGTTGGAGCCTTGTCATGGACCATTTTCTTCAACTTCCACCGAAGATTTTCAATTGGATTAAGATCCGGACTATTTGCAGGCCATGACATTGACCCTATGTGTCTTTTTGCAAGGAATGTTTTCACAGTTTTTGCTCTATGGCAAGATGCATTATCATCTTGAAAAATGATTTCATCATCCCCAAACATCCTTTCAATTGATGGGAGAAGAAGTGTCCAAAATATCAACGTAAACTTGTGCATTTATTGATGATGTAATGACAGCCATCTCCCCAGTGCCTTTACCTGACATGCAGCCCCATATCATCAATGACTGTGGAAATTTACATGTTCTCTTCAGGCAGTCATCTTTATAAATCTCATTGGAACAGCACCAAACAAAAGTTCCAGCATCATCACCTTGCCCAATGCAGATTCGAGATTCATCACTGAATATGACTTTCATCCAGTCATCCGCAGTCCATGATTGCTTTTCCTTAGCCCACTGTAACCTTGTTTTTTTCTGTTTAGGTGTTAATGATGGCTTTCATTTAGCTTTTCTGTATGTAAATCCCATTTCCTTTAGGCGGTTTCTTACAGTTCAGTCACAGACGTTGACTCCAGTTTCCTCCCATTCGTTCCTCATTTGTTTTGTTGTGCATTTTCGATTTTTGAGACATATTGCTTTAAGTTTTCTGTCTTGATGCTTTGATGTCTTCCTTGGTTTACCAGTATGTTTGCCTTTAACAACCTTCCCATGTTGTTTGTATTTGGCCGAGAGTTTAGACATAGCTGACTGTGAACAACCAACATCTTTTGCAACATTGTGTGATGATTTACCCTCTTTTAAGAGTTTGATAATCCTCTCCTTTGTTTCAATTGACATCTCTCGTGTTGGACCCATGATTCACGTCAGTCCACCTGGTGCAACAGCTCTCCAAGGTGTGATCACTCCTTTTTAGATGCAGACTAACGAGCAGATCTGATTTGATGCAGGTGTTAGTTTTGGGGTTGAAAATTTACAGGGTGATTCCATAAGTTATTCCTCAGAATTGAGTGAGTCCATATTTTTTCCCCTCTGCTTGTTCTAAAAAAGTAACCGTTGCTGACTGCCACAATTATTTTTCCTGATTTCTTATAGTGTTTCTTAAAGCCAGAAAGTTGCCATTTGAAATTACTTTAGTTTTGTGTCATGTCTGTGATCTGCTTTTTTTCTACAAAATTAAACAACTGAATGAACATCCTCCGAGGCCGGTGATTCCATAATTTTTGCCAGGGGTTGTAATAGACATGTTGATGGTTTGGAGGAAGTGACTAATGAAAGTAACTCAGACAGAACAATCGGAGAGAAAGAGTCTAACCAAATACCAGCATTACTGAAAGCAGCTGAACATAAAGATATGTCTTTGGGATGGTTATGAATCATTTTTTCTCTAATAGTTAAAATTTTGTTTTCAAAGAAAGTCATGAAGTCATTACTAGTTAAAGTTAAAGGAATACTTGGCTCAATAGAGCTCTGACTCTTTGTCAGCCTGGCTACAGTGCTGAAAAGAAACCTGGGGTTGTTCTTATTTTCTTCAATTAGTGATGAGTAGTAAGATGTCCTAGCTTTATGGAGGGCTTTTTTATAGAGCAACAGACTCTTTTTCCAGGCTAAATGAAGATCTTCTAAATTAGTGAGACGCCATTTCCTCTCCAGCTTACGGGTTATCTGCTTTAAGCTGCGAGATTGTGGGTTATACCACGGAGTCAGGCACTTCTGATTTAAGGCTCTCTTTTTCAGAGGAGCTGCAGCATCCAAAGTTGTGCTCAATGAGGATGTAAAGCTATTGACGAGATAATCTATCTCACTCACAGAGTTTAGGTAGCTCCTCTGCCCTGTGTTGGTATATGGCATTGAAGAAAATAACAAAGAAGGAATCATATCCATAAACCTAGTTACAGCGCTTTCAGAAAGACTTCTACTGTAATGAAACTTATTCCCCACTGCTGGGTAGTCCATTAAAGTAAATGTAAATGTTATTAAGAAATGATCAGACAAAAAGGGGTTTTCAGGGAATACTGTTAAGTCTTCAGTTTCTGTGCCATATGTCAGAACAAGATCTAATGTGTGGCTAAAGTGGTGGGTAGGCTCATTTACATTTTGAGCGAAGCCAACTGTGTCTAATAATAGATTAAATGCAGTGTTGAGGCTGTCATTCTCAGCATCTATGTGGATCTTAAAATCACCCACTATAATTATCTTATCTGAGCTAAGCACTAAGTCAGACAAAAGGTCTGAAAAATCACAAAGAAACTCACAGTAACAACCAGGTGAACGATAGATAACAACAAATAAAACTGGTTTTTGAGACTTCCAATTTGGATGGACAAGACTAAGAGTCAAGCTTTCAAATGAATTAAAGCTCTGTCTGGGTCTTTGATTAATTAATAAGCTAGAGTGGAAGATTGCTGCTAATCCTCCGCCTCGGCCCGTGCTACGAGCATTCTGACAGTTAGTGTGACTCGGGGGTGTTGACTCATTTAAACTAACATATTCATCCTGCTGTAACCAGGTTTCTGTAAGGCAGAAAAAAATCAATATGTTGATCAATTATTATATCATTTACTAACAGGGACTTAGAAGAGAGAGACCTAATATTTAATAACCACATTTAACTGTTTTAGTCTGTGGTGCAGTTGAAGGTGCTATATTATTTTTTCTTTTTGAATTTTTATGCTTAAATAGATTTTTACTGGTTATTGGTGGTCTGGGAGCAGGCACTGTCTCTACAGGGATGGGGTATTGGGGGCATGGCAGGGGGAGAGAAGCTGCAGAGAGGTGTGTAAGACTACAACTCTGCTTCCTGGTCCCAACCCTGAGTAGTCATGGTTTGGAGGGTTTAATAAAATTGGCCAGATTTCTAGAAATGAGAGCTGCTCCATCCAAAGTGGGATGGATGCCGTCTCTCCTAACAAGACCAGGTTTTCCCCAGAAGCTTTGCCAATTATCTATGAAGCCCACCTCATTTTTTGGACACCACTCAGACAGCCAGCAATTCAAGGAGAACATGCGGGTAAACATGTCACTCCCGGTCCGATTGGGGAGGGGCCCAGAGAAAACTACAGAGTCCGACATTGTTTTTGCAAAGTTACACACGATTCAATATTAATTTTAGTGACCTCCGAACTTTGTGTCACTTAAAATGAGGAGTATCACTGGGATTGTCAGAGAACATCAGCTTTTACGTTTTAGCCATGTGGCGCATTTCTCTGTGCATGATCCAGCATGCAGATGCATGAGTAGTGAGGTCCTCAATGACTGGAGGCCATGGGGACATCCGCGCTTCCACTGATGTAGCAGATTTACGGGTATTTTAAGTGTTGATTGACCGTTTGTCTGTTTGTGTGGTTTCCACCTACGTAGGACTTGAGGCGTGCCTATGAAGTGATTGATTGTTGCAGTAACATGTAGCACTAGCACATGCTCCCAAACGTGACGAGACCTACGGTTAGTCGCTGTTTTCCACCTTGTGTGAGGCAGCAAATAAATGCATGGAACGCATTCAGTCAGAAGTGAGTTTTGTTTTGGAGTTTTATATGTTTGTGTTATGATGATGGCACAGAGATTAAAGCTGCGGTGTAGATCATCTATATCATCTATAAATCGTAAACTAAGCATTCATCCCTATTTCTCAATTTCTTTGTCGTCTGTGTCTTCATCTGTCTGCACATTGCCTCCATGCTTTGCTTCACATCGTTCCCTCCACCTTGTCTGCTTTCTGTCCTGGTCTCATCTGTCTATTTATTCAATCATTAGGAGTGGAGTCGCTTTTAATGAGCTCTTTGATGAACATTTGATTGGTTGGAAGGAGGGATGAATGGAGGGGTGCTGACTTGGAAAACTTTTGCAGTGACGCATAGAAGGAGTCGAGTTGGAGCAAGATCTAGAGCTAAAACAGGTTTCAGTTCGTGTCATCGATTCATTGCAAACATAGAACTATACCCCAACCATAAAGTCTGCACAGTTCCCACCTCAGATCCTGCTGTTTTCTGACTATAAATGGGGAACTAATTTTGGGTTCTGAGCCAATTCATGTTCCAAATGAGGATTGTGAGCATTTTGAACCTGTTCTTCATCAGATCTTACTTTCACTCTTCCTCTTTGTGTGTTTTTTCCAAACAACTTGACATTGTGTATTTTAGAATTTCACACTGTACAAGGAACAGTTGTGCTGGAGTTAAAGCCACTAGTTGATTGACAAAATAATAAAAAACTTGTTTTTCCCCCTAGTAATCTAGCAAAGGTCACCTGACCGGCATGTTTTCCAAATGTACCTGCTGCCGCCACTGCTTCTGGTTGTGTTCTGGCTCTTGATTGGCTGAGCTCTCCTGACTTAATTAGCAGTGGGTGGAGCAGGGAGAGTTGAAAATCATACCGGGAAGTAACCCAATTTACTGCTGGTTCCCAGGCTTAACTTCAGGATGGACATCCAGCTACAAATCTGCCGTTCACGGCGAGATCCTTCTGCTGCTGTGGGTTTGTTATATGAGATATAAGGTTAATTTATTTAAAATTTTTTCACCACTTTGTTATGGGGGAAGTAGGTGAGCTGCTCCACAGAAAACAACCTTTAACTAAATTTAAGTCCATTTTTGCTCGACTGTAATCCTGTTTATTGAGTGCATTAATTGAGATTTATGGACAACTAAGCAACACTTCTTCCAAACAGCAAAGCCAAGTTTGATCATTTCTCCCGGGAATACTGAGAACTGATTACTTCACAGGAATATGAAGGTTTCGTACAACATGATTTATTCTTTGTTTGTCTTTTGTGCGAGGCAGTTCTTAAGCACCTCTTTTGGAAACCAGATTGTTCTCATCAGAATGGAGACACGTGAAGGTTAAGAAAGTAGTCTGCATCACATTTTCTGTGGCAGTTTTTTTTTTTTCCTCCCCCCAGTGCTTTTAATTATTAGATGGATGTGAGAGCTTCAGTATTTAGATTTTTTTTTAGCAATAAAGGAAAAAAGTCCAACTGAATATTTCAATTTTAGTTTTTTGCATGTGCAATAATTAAGAAACACGTCAGAGTCTGGATCCCTCAGAGTCGGAGATGCCTGAAGTCCTATAACCTGCAGTGATGCTGTCCACAGGACAGCCTAATTAGATGTCCAGGTTACCTCACATGTGTTTTTTCTACATAAAGGAGGTAGCAGTGACTATGGGCAAGTCCAACCACCAATTGTGCTGTTTCTTCTCCACTAGGATCCCATTTTTATGGCTCGCTCAGAAATATAAAAGGCTGGATAAACATCATGAGCTTTGCTAGTGTGTAAATCAAACATGCTGCACATGGTTATTGGTATTGAACCCGCCCACTTGTTCTGTAGAGTTTATATTGAGAAATCACTTATGTTGTAAATTTAATTGGGGGGGATCTCCACGTTTACACATTAATCTGTTAAAAACTTAGCTTGTGTTCAAGATGTCCTGTGAGCAGTTCCCGGGTTTCTCTGAGGAACATTGTCTTTGTCTGTCCAGGGTAAGGTGGCGCAGACGGCCTGCATGTCGGCCTGCAAGCACATCTCCACGTTACTGATGCAGCTGCTGCTCGACCCGGAGGTCAGACAGATCTCCATGGGAGCGCTGCATCAACTCAACACCGACGTCAAGGAGTGCGAGAGTGAGTGTGGGCTGTTATTATCATCTTGTCCTTAATGTGGTTAGATTTTCCATCCATTGAAACCTTTCGTCTGCCTTCACCCACAATCCGACACTAATGAAACATCCAGTCACGTTTTAAAACGTTTTTAAACTCCTCACCCATTTTGCTTCTTTCTTCACATTTTCTACTTTTACTCATCATTAATGTGTTCACACTTGGTTTTTAAAACGTCCACAACCACCCGTTTGTTTCTGGCCTGAAGTTGTCTTCGTACAGACTCACATGCTTTGCCTGTTTTTTTCTGTTGTTTTACATCAGTAAAATAAGATTGTTTCCCTTCTGTGTTGGCACACAAAAAAAAGACAAATTCATGGCGATAAGGAACTTGCCAAAATCTCCCAGTATCTCCCTGTCGTATAATTTTCCAATAATTAAGAGCTGAAATTAATGAGAAAAAGTGAAATGGTTTGTGAGGAGTACTTTGAAAAATTCAGAGTACAGTTTGTCTTTGGAACTACGGGGGGCGCTACATAGTAACAGGCAGATGGTTTTTGGGGAGCATCTTCTATTTTCTGGCCTCCTTTTCCTTCTTGTCATATCTCTGTCCTTTTTATGTCACACTTTGTCTCTTTTTCATCTCATATTCCCTTTCTTCCCTCTTCGTTCTTTCCTCCCTTCGTTGCTTCTTTTCCAAATGAGAAAAGATACAGAGAGAGAGAGAGGTTTTTGCAGGATGAGGGTTGGTGGAGTCGGCGCGGACATCGCACCCTGACGTGATGTGCACAGAAGGGTTAGGAGGTTACTTATTCAGGCCAGTCAGAGGGCTCGGATGAGAGGGAAAGTGGGAGAAGAGATGGAGGAATAGAAATGAAGCTGCAGAGGTGAAAAGAAAATTAGGGATATGAAAAAAATTAAGTGACGTGAAAAAGAACGAGGGAGTTGAAAGTTAAAGCAAACATGGCGGAAGAAGAAAGCCAGTGTAAATGGATTAAAGTATAAAAATAGAGGGATTTAAAGAAGAATAAAACTGTAGGAGGCAACAAGGAGACGCACAAGAGCAAAATTTTTGTTGTGAGAAATGAACTGGTGGGGTAGTAACGAATAGCAAGTCACGCAAATGAGTAAAACAGCATTTATTTTTTTTTATTTTTTTTTTAGAGTAACAAGCATTTTACATATTCCTTATTAAAACTGTATTGATATTATTGTTATACATCATCAAATGGTAACATAAGTCATCTCAAATCTGGACCTTATCCAGCCCATGAGCAAGCACACCGGCATACATGATGGGGAGAAAACTCCATTAGGCTTTTTTTTTCTTCTTTTTTCTTTTTTTTAAGTTATAGGAAGAAATTTCAAGCAGACCAGTTTTAGTGGGGCGGCCATCTGCTTTGGCAGCATGAACAAAACAAATACACAACACACATTGTCAGAAGATGCAGTGACAGAAGTGTTGCAACTATCCAAAATCACTCTGACACAACTCTCTCTCTCTCTCTCTCTCTCTCTCTCTCTCTCTCTCTCTCTCTCTCTCTCTCTCTCTCTCTCTCTCTCTCTATATATATATATATATATATATATATATATATATATATATATATATATATATATCTCGAGGGGGTAGTCTACTGTTTACTTGCCTCCATTTGCTGTTCCTCATCATGCACTCTGGCTCCACAACAGTTTGTCCCGCTGACCCCAGATAACAGTTAAAAGGGAAATACGCGAGCACCAGCTGAAAGCAGACGGAGTATTTGATGTTTTCTACAATGTGCAAATGTTTTCTACAATAACAGTCAGTGTGCACGTGCATCGCAGTGAGGGCGCACGTAGGTGCTGCCCTCAGATTTTAGGAAGCTTTATGAAACAACCACGAGAAGATAACCCAGATCCAAGTCTGAAAAAAGAAACTTGTACTTTGGGTAATTTCATTCATGACTCTGTACTTTTCCCACTTCTGGTTGAGTCATATTTTACTTTTCTGGTAATAATTGTATTTTTATTTAAATACAGATTTTCAGTGCACTGCCTACCACTAGAAATGAAAGACTGAAGTATTTCAGGAAATGGAAAGAAGGATTATTTGATGGTATGAAGCACAGAATGAAAAACAGATGAATAGAGATCAACAAAGATAAAACAAACCATCCCACAAGAGAAAAGTACAAAAACAGAGGTGGAGAGGTCAAAAAGCTGAAGTTATAAAAATGTAAGAATCGTACAAGGTGTAAAATAAAGTGTTGGAAGGTCTTAAAGAATTGTTTTTTTTTTAAAGATTAACTTAAAAAGAGAATGGATGGATAAGAGGGTGAGAGTCCAGAGGGCAGAGAAAATGGGATTAAATCAGAGGTGTCCAATAAAAAAAAATGAAAAGCTTGAATACACAAGAATAGTGGTCAGAAAAAATACATGAGAGGAGGGATTAAACGGAAATTAATATTATGTGTGAAAGGAGGAGGAAATGAGGGAGAGAGCAGAAGGAGGATTAGAGATTAAATAAAAGGAGGAATTTTAGGATTGTGGCAGATAAAAGGAAATGAAGGATGAAATGAACAAAATCATACACGCAACGACGGCAGGAAGAAGGAGAAGCCGAGGAGGACAATAAAAAGTGAAACCTCGAGAAAAGATCGGGACGATGAAAATGACAATGCGAGAATGTTGAGGAAAGGAAAGAAAACAACAGCTGAGAGAGAAAACGAAGTGACGGGTGTCGAGAAAAGGAAAAATTAAAAAGGTTAAAGCGTCAAATAGAAAAGACTAAAAGGAATACGGTAGGTGGAAAACCGCCACACGTCGGCTTCTTGACATTGACCTGCACAAAGTGTAAAAAATTTTTAAAGTTTAAGTTTTAATTAGCTTTTTTTATTCTAGAAAAGCTGCATCCGTTATCTTGATGGTTTGTGTGTTCTGCTGCAGGGGAACAAATGTGCACTGAGTAAAGTGTCTGGTAAACCACAGCGGTTATAAGATGAATAATTTCAGATGTGGCGCATCGCTCGCCTTAATCCACATGTTTCACTTTCATTTTTCTGCCGGATCCCAGAATATGAGCAAATTCATGCATGTGAGTCACAGCTGCTGTATTTTAACAAAAAACAAAACTTGGCTCCAATGAAACAGTGACTAAGGTTGGATATGATGGGAGGGATTTGTTGGTTACTAAAACCACATTTGATTAGACTAAATTAACATGTGTACCCCAACTGCAGGATCTGCTAACCCTTGAAAACTTATGAAGGGGGGAAAACACACTATTTGGCACCATTTAGTATGAGAGACGACTTCTAAATGATGCTTTATCAATGCAAAAGAACTTCCCAACATCTCTTTTGTCACCTGTGTGAAAATATTAAGGAGAAGTTCACGTGGTTACAGCTTCAGTTATACGACCCCTGGCAATAATTATGGAATCACTGGCCTCGGAGGATGTTCATTCAGTTGTTTAATTTTGTAGAAAAAAAGCAGATCACAGATATGACACAAAACTAAAGTCATTTCAAATGGCAACTTTCTGGCTTTAAGAAACATAAGAAATCAGGAAAAAAAAATAGTGGCAGTCAGTAATGGTTACTTTTTTAGACCAAGCAGAGGAAAAAAATATGGACTCACTCAATTCTGAGGAATAAATTATGGAATCACCCTGTAAATTTTCATCCCCAAAACCAACACCTGCATCAAATCAGATCTGCTCATTAATCTGCATCTAAAAAGGAGTGATCACACCTTGGAGAGCTGTTGCACCAAGTGGACTGACATGAATCATGGCTCCAACACGAGAGATGTCAGTTGAAACAAAGGAGAGGATTATCAAACTCTTAAAAGAGGGTAAATCATCACGCAATATTGCAAAAGATGTTGGTTGTTCACAGTCAGCTGTGTCTAAACTCTCGGCCAAATACAAACAACATGGGAAGGTTGTTAAAGGCAAACATAATAGTAGGCCAAGAAAGACATCAAAGCGTCAAGACAGAAAACTTAAAGCAATATGTCTCAAAAATCGAAAATGCACAACAAAACAAATGAGGAACGAATGGGAGGAAACTGGAGTCAACGTCTGTGACCAAACTGTAAGAAACCGCCTGAAGGAAATGGGATTTACATACAGAAAAGCTAAACGAAAGCCATCATTAACACCTAAACAGAAATAAACAAGGTTACAATGGGCTAAGGAAAAGCAATCGTGGACTGTGGATGACTGGATGAAAGTCATATTCAGTGATGAATCTCGAATCTGCATTGGGCAAGGTGATGATGCTGGAACTTTTGTTTGGTGCCGTTCCAATGAGATTTATAAAGATGACTGCCTGAAGAGAACATGTAAATTTCCACAGTCATTGATGATATGGGGCTGCATGTCAGGTAAAGGCACTGGGGAGATGGCTGTCATTACATCATCAATAAATGCACAAGTTTACGTTGATATTTTGGACACTTCTTCTCCCATCAATTGAAAGGATGTTTGGGGATGATGAAATCATTTTTCAAGATGATAATGCATCTTGCCATAGAGCAAAAACTGTGAAAACATTCCTTGCAAAAAGACACAGGGTCAATGCCATGACCTGCGAATAGTCTGGATCTTAATCCAATTGAAAATCTTTGGTGGAAGTTGAAGAAAATGGTCCATGACAAGGCTCCAACCTGCAAAGCTGATCTGGCAACAGCAATCAGAGAAAGTTGGAGCCAGATTGATGAAGAGTACTGTTTGTCACTCATTAAGTCCATGCCTCAGAGAATGCAAGCTGTTATAACAGCCAGAGGTGGTGCAACAAAATACTAGTGATGTGTTGGAGCGTTCTTTTGTTTTTCATGATTCCATAATTTTTTCCTCAGAATTGAGTGATTCCATATTTTTTTTCCCTCTGCTTGGTCTAAAAAAGTAACCGTTACTGACTGCCACAATTTTTTTTCCTGATTTCTTATAGTGTTTCTTAAAGCCAGAAAGTTGCCATTTGAAATGACTTTAGTTTTGTGTCATGTCTGTGATCTGCTTTTTTTCTACAAAATTAAACAACTGAATGAACATCCTCCGAGGCCGGTGATTCCATAATTTTTGCCAGGGGTTGTAATATTCTAATCTTTAGATGACAAAGAGTAGACATACAAACCTGCCTGGTTTAAAATACATTGATGGGGGCATATTGAGTTATTTCAATTTCAAAAGCTAAATTTTCTCATTTTGGTGTTCAAGAAAATGACCCTTCTGGAGGCCCTGAGGGGGTACTTTTGTTTTAGGGAACCTAGAAATGTAGGTTTTTTTCAGTTTACCTGAAGGTCGTCCACCCAAGTGTACTGTCTCGGGTGTACCTCGCCTCACGCCCTATAACTGCTGGTATAGGCTCCAGCCCATCGCGACTTGGATCTTGGATAAGCAGTTGAAGGTGTGTGTGTCTTTGATCCAAAAACTAAATAAACAAACAAGCAAATGAGAAGTTCATATATCACCCTAATAGAAATCCGCCTCAACTTAAAAAACAAAACAAAAAAAATTGGCAGTTATGGTGTCTGGAATCAACTACTGCAAATCTGATCACTCGCTTGACTTGGGCTAGAGACACGGTGGTGGATAAATTTGTAACTTCAGTTCGACGAGGCACTCTGAGATTACTTATTTACCCACCGAATGTGTTTGACATCTTTAATGACTTTTGTGATGTAATGATAGTTATTTTTAGTCCTTTGTGACATTTGGTCACTTCTCCCTGAAATGGGAACTAATGTATCAAAGTCATCTATGTAACATACAACCCTTCCACCATATTTAATCCATTTTGGCTCCTGACTGACTTCAACAGTTAACCATCTGGATAAAATTAACCTTGAATTTAAACCGATTTTTCAAAATAAAATCACTTTGTATTTGGTTCATTCTGGATCAGACCTCTTTGTTGTGCACAGGGACATGCCAAGCAGAAAACATCTGTGGCATAAGTCCATTTTAAATTTAAAAGCTGTATTTTATGTTTACTTCGTATATTTTGTATCAACGTTTCTAAATCATGAGAGGGTCATGAAGAAGGCGGGAACTTTTTTTTTTTTTTATGGCACAGTACACCAGTGAGGGTTACAAGTATCAAAGTGCAAATTTGTGTGGATGTCATGGGTCACTAAAGATGGCAGGCGTGTAATTCGTGCTGTGGTGTGTATGGTCTGTGTGTGTGAATGTGTGTCCTAAGGTGAAAGAGATTAGCTACCGGCTTACCCCCCCACTCTTTGCAACACTCCTCTTTTCTCTCATTCCCTCCCTTAGAATACTACTCCGCTCTTTTACTGGGGCCAACTAACGCCAGGACTCCAGCTCGCACTCCGTACGACCCCGACACACACATCCAGGCGTCGCCCCGGGTTCAAAATACACCCATCCTTGACTCTTCCCCAACACGTAAAGCTCTGATCAAGAAGAAAAAAAAAAACAAGAAAACATGCTGACAATGTCACGTTCTTAAGACAACATGCAAAATAGCTCCATTTGTACACATTTAAGACCAGCTCATACAAAACGCTTACTTTAGGGGACATCTCCCTGAGATTCCCTGGAGAGTCGTCTTAACTTTACCAATATAAAGACACAGCTAAAGCCTTGCATTTACCTCAAACTGTGGCGTGCCAGAGTCCATACTGTCTTGATTGATTGATCTCTGCAGATGCCACCTCACTGAGTCTGTCTGCTTGAGGTTTCTTCCTGTTAAAAGTGATTTTTTTTTTTGTTTGTTTGTTTGTTTGCTTTATTTTTCATTGGTACTCTGGCCAGTGTGCTTACTCGTGACAAGGGACATCTGGATGTTTATTCTTTGTGGACAGTATTTGAGATCTGACACCTGTTGTCTGCTGTAGAAGTAAATTTGTTGAATAATTTTCCAGAAATTCATTTTGAAGAAAAAAAAGCTGTAGTGTAAAGTTTGTCCCCAAAAGTAACTTAATAGATTTATGATCCCACAAGGTACATAACTCTATAAACACTTAAACCATCCAAAATGTAAGCGAAATATCAAACCCTCGAACACAATTGTGATACTGAATATCACACACACACACACACACACACACACACACACACACACACACACACACACACACACACACACACACACACACACTCTGAGGGAGCGACATGACTCTAACACCCTGCTCCTCCCTCCTCCTGCTCCTCTCCCTCCTCCCCAGGCTGTCATTTGTCTGCCAATCTATCCCGATGCATAGCGAATGTGACCAGGTCCTTTATTATTCTGTTTTTTTCACCCCTCTGTTTTTTTCTCTCCTCCTCCTGTCTTCCCTCTCTCTGGGGGTGGATGGGGGGGCGGGTTTGTATTTTCCCACAGGTTTTGCCAGAGCCGGCCCGGTCGCAGGCTTCCAGGGTGACACGTTGCTTCTGGCCTTCAGTGACTTGAGACAAGTAGGTCTTTGTCTCCCTCATGGTCCTCTCTTTTTTTCTTTCTCTCTCTGTTTTCTGTTTTTTTTTTTCTCTTCGACTATCTTTTTTTCCACCTCCTCCTCCCCTCCATCCCTTTCAACCTTTCTCCCATCCTCCTCCTCCCCCTCCCCTTCCCAATTCCTCCTCCTCATCTGCCTCCTTCATTTGGTTTTCTGATTTTTTTTTTTTTTTTTAAAACAAGCCTACTTTTTTGTCCCTCCTCCATCATGTTTCTTAATCCTTGAATTCTTTCTCCCATTGATCTTTTTCCATCTTCTGTTCTCACTTCACGTCTTCTAAAACTTTCTCACTCTCTTGATTTCTTTCTTCCTTTGTCTCCATCCTCCCGACTACCTCAGCTGCCAATCAACACATCGCCCCTAAATTAATGTGTGCATTGACCTGTAGTAATCCCGCATTAATCTTCAAGTGCAACTCCGCGACACCAACAGAACTATTAATCACTTTTAAGCGGTGATCAGTGAATTTCCGTTTTTACAGGTGAGGATCCGTGCAGTCACACTGCCATTTTTTAATCCATTTATAAATTTTTTTGTGTAAATTTTCTAAAGAGGAGTACGTCTCCATTCAGTTCCAAGTGAAGTTTAGAACGCAATGCGAGGTGATGATTTTTCCTTCAAACGGCTGAGTGAAAACAGAAGTGAATCCAACTCTGTATGTATGTGTATGTGTGTTAGCAGTTCTACTGTTCAACACTTATTTCAGCATGTCTGCAGGATCACTGTGTAGGAAATCATTATTCTCTTGATGTAAGTAGAGATTCTCCCCCAAAATGGTGCAGGTTTTCTTCACGACTGATCACCTCAGCAGGTGATCCCACAGACCATCAGGACATTAAGTTGAGGGGAGGAGCTCATCAATAAAACCGCCTGCTGAGATGATCGGTTGCCATCAAGTCTGGTCGCAGCCGTGCAGAGATGTGACTGAGGTGCACAGACAACTCAAACCTTGATTTCAGACGCACTGACGCGATCTTGCAAGACGTGATCACAATTAAACTGTATTGAGTAGAATTTGCAATCCACCCTCTTTGCTTCACGGGAATCCCAGATCATTAGCAGTTGCAGAAGAAGCAGTGACGTCCAGCAGCAATGGCTGTTCCAAAGCCAGGGAGCACGAGTAACAGTAAATCACCCTGTCCGTTACGAGCTGTGTAAGAGCGGAACTCCTGCTAAGCTGGTTGGTGGATTTCCATGAAGTTTCACACGACGGCTGCACACCACGTGAAGGTGTACATGATAATAATTTGGTGCAACATCTTCAGTGGGATATAATAGTACTTCAGTGTTTAACGAAAGGCGGCTTCATAGATTTCAGCGAAGCATCCTGCAGTGGTGGCAGACGATGTGCATGAAGGGAAATATTTCTGTTCTGACATCTTCAAGGGGAGATATTTGGAGTTTTTAAATATATATCCATTGTTCTTGTCAATTCTGTGTATTGAGGTTGAGCAGTTTGTGTATTCAGGTATTTCATCACAAAGGAGTTACTCCCACGAGATCTGTCTTGTTGTTTGTCCATTGATCTATATCTCTGTTTCTATCTTAAACTAGCAAGCAGCTAGAACGGTGGAGCCGGAGGTGTCGTTTTTGGGAGCTTGCTAATAGATCTTCTCCTTTTTGGGCCCATCTCCCTGACAGCCATCAGGCCTTTGTCAGATTGGCTCTCTTATTTGAAATTAATTTCCATGGGTCTGTTCAGATCAGGCCCAAAATTCTGGATCCCAAACCTGATTCTGAGATCGCTGAGTGAGCTCAGTGACCCGGCTGTTTGCTGGAGTGTCTTGACTCGAGTTCTGGGAAAAACGGAATGGAACCAGAGAGAGGAGGGACAGAACTGGCAGTCGATGGTGTAGGGCGGCGTGTGCGCGGGTTTGTGCGGCGGTGCCGAGTTTTCAAAGCGTAACTTAGGGTGTACGTGCGTGCACGAAAGTGTGAGCGTCTGCGAAGTTGTTTGCCGTTTTCAAATGTAGTCTCTTTTTTGGGGGGGGGAAGTTGTGTGTTTGCGCGCATCATTGTTGAACGTGTGAAACTGGTCGTCGTGTTTGTGCGTCTGTCATCGTTGTGAATGTGTGAAACAGGGCGGAGAGCGAGTGAAGGTTTGTGTGTCGGCCTGCGCCTGTATGTTTGTGTGACAGCGGATGACGGATGGGCCGGCAGGACGGAGCAGGGGACGATGAATGAGGTGACAGACAGAGACGGATAGCCCTTTATCCCTCCGTCACAATCCCTCTTTCTCTCTCCCTCTCTTCTCTTTCTCCGCCTGTCGGGATGATGCAGTGCCTCTTGTTTTCTCACTTGGAGGAGGAGAAGGAAGGGGGGAAGATGTGGAGAAAAGGGAAAAATTGCATTCATCCAGCATCGATGTTTACTCTGACCCCCCCACCCACACACAGACAGACACACACACACACTCGCTCTTTTCTCCTCCTTCCGTTGCTGTGCCGCCTGCTTCATCCTCTTCTTCCTCCATCTCCATCACTTCTTTTCCTCGCATTCCCCATCCTTCCTTCTCTCTCTTTCCTTACCCCCCTTTCCCCCCCCTTCCCTTTCTCACCTTTTTGCACAAAATTTTTTGTTCAGTCAATAAAACGTCATTTATGTGGCAACTTTAATACACATCAAAGCATTTCAAAGAGATTTGCAAGTGATCAGTAATCATAAAATAATGGAATGCAATTGATCCGTTTCACAATACTGCACCACCTCTCGGTTTGTAGATATAGGCTAAAATATGCAGAGCATCATGGGAAATTGTCTATCAAAAACCTGCAAATTGTTCGAGTGTATTGCTGCGTGTTTGCTGTGTGCAGGAACAACTCAAAGCTGCGACTCCAGCACGTTATTTTGGCAGTTTTCTTATTTTTATGTTAAATTCCGTCACTCTGCCATCTTTGCTGATGTTGACGTCAACAACAGAAGTGGCGCCTTGTGGATGACTGATTGTGGAGCCAGTGATTTTGATTAGTAAAAGTTAACACACATTGAAACAATATTTGCGATATGAATCGTGTATATTAGTGCAAAATTTAAAAGTAATTAGACTTTCAGCGTTAATACGTTAATTTTAAAATATTGATTAATGAAGAGTGACTATAATTTTGTTGAAAAGTTCTAATTCTCTAAAGGTTTTTTGAGTCATGCTTTAATACGGCTTCACCAAAGGCTCACTCCTTTTTGATGTATTCACCTCTTTTCTCTCTGTTTTTCTTATCTATTGTTTTGTTTTGTTTTTTGTCCCCACATTATTCTTATATCTGAAGGCCGTGTGTTCCTCCCTCTCCCGATCACTGCATGGATGCATCCGCCCGCTCACATTTTATTGAGATCTGCTTTCTTTCATGTTTGTGTGAAGCTTCGGTTCTTTTTTTCTCTTCATGCTTCTTTCATAAATGTTCATATGTCAGGATTGATGCCTTTTGGTGTGTGTGTGTGTGTGTGTGTGTACAGACTTGTTTGTCATTGTGTGTGTGGTGACCCGGTGGTGAATGGCCGATAAATCACGCTGACGGGGCTGTTTGTTGTGTGGTTGGGTCCTGGTGTTCTGGAAGGTTCCGAGGTCCTGGGACAGTGCCGAAACAGGGGTTCCCCCGGGACAAACAAATGCACACTTTATTATGGGGGTCATTCCATATGAAATCAACCTATTTAAAAAAAAAATACAAATCTCCACAGTTCATGGTCTTAGTTTTGCTTTATAGATATTTTGTAGATTATATTTGTATGTTATAGCCCCAGTACGACAAATCCAAAATATTACGTTCATACTCTATATGGTTTTCCTTGCAGGTGGGTCTGGGGAAGGGGGCGGGGCACTTTTTGGTGCAGATACCTATTTTCTTGGCAACTTTGACGGGCCATATCTCTAAAAGTAGAACACATAACACCTTTGTTTTTAGTTTAGTTTAATTTTTTCCTATTGTCAATTTTAAACCTAATAGACATTTCACTGCTTTTTTAAAATATATATTTATGGAGTTTTCACTCACAAAAATCAATTTTTTTTCTCAAATGTCCTGCCTGATGTACCCAGCCTCTGTTAAAATTAAGGGAATGTGGTCTTTAAAGTATATTGTGATGCTATAATTTTAATGCAGAAATAAGCGTCCTAAAAGATTTATAATATGGAGAGAATTTGCTTCAAAGTGGGGCAGACCCTCAAAAAGAGTTCATTTGGATGGATTTATTAATTTGGGGAGGTGATGGTCTAGATGTTAAAGCGGTGAGCTTGAGAGGATCCTCTGTTGAAAACCCCATCAGACAGAAGCGTCTGTTTCAGATGGAAAAACCACTTTAGAAAAGCAGTATATTTACCATGAAAATTCATATTTCATCAGATCCTGATGTCACCTGTTGGCCACAAAAATCGCTTTCAAACCAGCGTTTTTTCCTTTTGAAATTTACGATTTATCGTACCCTACTGTCAATGCCAAGTGCTTGCACTGCACTCTGCATCCTGCGTGTACACAGTGTACACATTCTTGACAATATTGATGGAGTAAATGTCTGAAAACAATCCTAAAGCCCTCACATTGACAGACGGCAAGTTTCCACGGGAATGTCAGAGCTGGAAACTGTGAAAAGCAGCTTTCTTGTTTCGTGATTTATGGAGATAGAATAGTTGAAGCCAGTTCCAGTCATGGCAGGAGTATTGATGATGGCAAGAATATGCACCTCCGGTACCCAGCGCTCATCACTTCATTCTGGACCATTTCAGATGGAACGCATGAAAGAAATCTGCATGTCCTCATTAGTCTATTAATGAAATCTGAGGTGATCTTGTCAAAGGAACGAATGCTGGTTTGTAAATGATTTTTGGCCCACAGGTAGATGACATCAGGAGCTGCTGAAGTCCAAATGTTCTTCCCAATTAACCCTTTCCTTCCTGACCGTTAAGGGTCCTGAAAAAAGTGTGTTTTGGGGCTCGGACCCATCTTGGAAAACATTCAAACTAGGCAAAGGCGAAGTACAGAACTGTAGAGAAAATGTCAAGTTGAAGTTTTATGATCTGAATCATCCGTCCATCCATTTCTCACCATTTATCCGGGCCCAGTTTGCAGTGCCAGCCCTGCTCACATCCTCCAGATCCTCCTGGGAGGTTGTCAGGTTAGGACCAGTGGTTCTTCCAGCATGTTCTGGGGACAGTACCGCCTCAGCAGCAGTTACAGCCAGTTATGTCTGAAAGTTGGAGCCAACCAGCTGCCTTTTTGTGTTTGTCCAGCCACCCGGTGAATGAAAGTTATTTTGGCAGTGCCTGTGATCTCTTTCTTACAGTCACTACTGGAAGTTTGTGCCCATCAGTCAGGGATAGGTGGAGCGTATTCCATGTTAGAGGATTAAAAAAAATAGGCCTGTTGATGCTTCAAGGCTTTGCAGTTGAGTTGATTAGATTTAATGAGGCGTAGATCAGCTGCCAGTCTGTTCGGTTTGTCAAAAGAGTACAAATTCTTTGTTTTTATGACAAATAAGGGAATGGTTTGTGTTGTTTGGCCGGGTCATCGGTAGCCTGATTACAGTACTCGAGAAGCTCACTGAGGAGTCTGAATGTCTGCATCAAGAATCAAGATTTTTACACTTTGGTCCAAAGAAAGGTTTTAACTTTGGCACATCACCTGCAGTTCATTTACTAATGGAAGCCTCACATTTATCTCTTAGTCGGTCTGGATTTTGTCATTTCAAGTGCATATGCTCCAAGAGAAGTGAGTGACGGATGTACAAAAAAAACAAAAAAACCCTTCTGCTGTGGATTGATGGTTGTCAGTTTGATTGTTTAACACTTGACCTGCAGCACGTAAGGGACGTTTTTGGAAGAACACTGAATTAGTCTTTGTCTGGCTGGCCTGTTTATAAACTCAAGTGTCTTATGGTTATCCCATCATCAGTCGCTGTCTAAAAGCAGCAACGTTTTGGTCAGATTTGTTACTTTTCTGGCAGTCTGTGTAGAAAAGAAGCTGATTCACTCTAACAAGCTTATCTTAGCTGTCAGCAGCTTTCTCCTGTTGTCTGCAATTGCTAAATAATTTGAGTATAGGGGGGTGATTATGTTGGTGTGTATGTGCTGCTGTTTTCCACAGATCCTATCAATCCTCCTATATTTAGAATAGTCAGAAGTCTGTGGTTACTTCAAACCTTTGGCTGGCCTTCGTGTGTGTGTGTGTGTGTGTGTGTGTGTGTGTGTGGTGGTGCGTGCGTGCGTGCGTGCGTGCGTGTGTGTGTGTTGCGGTGTGGCATCCCCCCAGAAAAACACTTGCAACAGCAGAGTTCCACTCGTCCTATTCTCCGCTCGGCCGTACAGCCGGCGCTCTTCTATCTTCATCGCGCTCGTCTGTGTTTTCTGTCATCTGTTGGTCCCACTTTCATTCCGTGGTTGACCACAGACGGTGAAATTCCACCTATTCATCTATGCATCTCTTCGTATCTCTTCTGCTTTTAGGGTGGGTGTGTGTGTTTTCTTTTTTTTTCCTGCCCTCAACGTTTTAAGTTTATTGACGTTGACCCGTTTAGACATCTTTCTCCTTTATTCTCCACTTCAACTCAAACTGCTTCACCAGTTTGAATATCAAAGCAAAAATAAAATGGCTCTTCTTACTTTAAAAAACATCCCAGTTCTTTTTGTCTCCTTGTGTCCTATCTCTTTTTTCTTGGCCTTTTCCCCCCCTTTATCCTTTCCTGCTTTTCAGTATTGTTTTGTTTTTTAAATGCTTTTAACTCTTATTTATTTATTTATTTATTTTTATGTGTTACACTTCTTTAAGGACGTACTTTTATTTTCTGCCTTCACAATTTAGTGCTCTGGCTTATGTAAGATGGAGCTAATGTTAGCGGCTAACCGTGTAAGTTTATTATGAGAGCAAAAGCACTGAAATGCCAGTTAAATCCCCCCTGAAAAACCTACTTGTCATTTTCTCAACCAGAGCATTTAAGTGCTTGCGTTCATCTGTGCACATGTTGGCTTGTTGGTCTTAAAATGAAAGCGGCTGAGTGTTGGTGCATTACTATTGTGAGTCGGTAGAAATCGTTTGCACCATAGACCACCAGGAAACCTGGTTTCAGAGTCTGTCTAGATTTGAGATTGTGCAGGAACGTGACTGAGGATGTACTCACACGAGTCTGTGAGCATGTTTGACACCCTAAAGTCCAGTTTGTTTGTGGGCCGTGCAGTGTGATCGCTAACCGCGCCAGATCTCAACATCGTTGACATGACTGTTCCCTTTAACAGTTTGGACTGATATTTTATTATTATTATTCCTTCTTCTCTTTCTTCTCTCTTTCTTCTTACTTGAATATTAGTCTTCAATTCAATTAAGAGAATTTGGGTTAAAATTTGGTCTGGTTTCTTGTCTTACTGATGAGTGTGCAGCAAAATTGATTGATAAGTAGCATGCAAGAGGCCACGAGGCAGAAAAACGACTCAAAATAATCCACATTAACATTTCAAACTCAAATTTTCACAAGTTATACAGCTTCCTGTTAGCACTTAAATTTATTTCTCCTTTCTTTGAGTTCTGGTATTGGACTCCTTACTATTTTTTTGGTACCCATCTCCCACCTGTAGTACTTTGTACCCTTTACAGCTGTGCTAAATTCTTTTCCCACTTATGTGAAGCTAAATAGCTAATTTTCTACATTCCTGTTTTTAGTGAACGTCAAGCTGACCTGATTATTTAGTTAACCTTCACTCACAGCTTGAACTCCTGCTTGCTTTTTTCCCCTTTGACACTTTTTCCTCTTCTATCTCTCCATCAGTCATTCCTTCACTTTTTGACTTTTTAACTCGTCTCCATAAACTGGATTCATAGGTCAAAGCACTCGGTTTCCTAAAGAGCGCTGCTTCTTAAAGTGCCCTTTGTCTCGTGTCCTAAACATTACCTCACGAACAACATGTCGCAGCCTGATAACTGCTCCTCTTATCCTGCCTGAGATTGACCGTTGTAGCCGGTAGTCATTACCAAGTGACAGGCGAGCTGATTCTCTCCTCTGCCTGCCTGTGTGTGTGTGTGTGGAGGTAAAAGATGGGCTAAGATTCGAGACGTGGCCCAGTGGGAGAGGAAACCTCCGTATCACCTTTTCATAACCCAAACGGAGGAGCCGGAGAGATCGGAAGGCATGCACTTTAAAAAAGAACAAAACAAATAAAAGCAGAACTGGAGCCTGAATATATCACAACGGTTTAAAGTGTCCTCGCCAACTATTTCATACTGTTTGTACGTTTGCATTTTTGTAGTCTCCTTGTCATTATTCATAAGTCGCATTTCATTTTTCAGAACAAACGTGTCACCAGTGACAGTTGTGACTTCCCTTTCTTTCAAATCTGCCATGTTAAAATAATAAACCAGGCTAGCTTAAGCTGATCACCCCTCAGACGTTACCACATCTGTTTTGGATATGACAGGCGCTCTTCTCCAGTATTTGGCAGAATCGCACGCTAGATGCTCTGATCTCCAGACAGACGCCAAACAAGTCATTTCTCTCTCTGTTCTGTTCAGTTCACTTTGCTACAGTAGCTTCTGTTGGCGCGCGCTGGAGTTCATAAAAACGTCTAGACAGCGGCGTGTTCATTGTAGCAGGAAGACCTCACTTGATTCTGTCGTCTCTGTTTAGCATTTCATTGTTCCAGACTTGAGTGCACTTGCTACTTTATGCTCTTGCTTATTCCTATTTGACTGACGTTCACAAAATTTGTTATATCATAGTTAGAAAAAAATAGGGCTGTGTACAGTTTATAAAAAAACAAAACAACCTGTGCTCAGATGTTTATTTTTAATGTTATGTGACGTGTCGGGTTAAAAACCTCCAGCAGGATTTTCAGGGTGCAGCAACTGTAGATCCTCAAGTCTGTCGTTGAACATTTCATTTAACGTTTTTTTTGGTCTAAACTTGTTTGAGGAAACCTGAACGTTCTGTGTGCTGAACCGTACCGTGACCTCAAAACCGCGATTCGTACCGAACCACGAGGGAAGTGTACTGTTACACACACTAACACACAGACTGTCTTCATTCAGAAGACATTGCAAAGTCTTCAACACAAATTTGCATTTAAAGAAACGAGTAATTATAAATCTCATTGTTTATTTTGTTTACTTTATGTTCTAATGTTTGGGACAAAACTGATTTTAAAGTCTACGTCCTCCTGTGGAGGGACTTGGAGAGTTTAAGGGAAAGAAGAAGAGATGAGTGATGGTTGTGAAAATCATGGGACACAAAAAAGTCAGGTGAAAGTACAAGGAAGAGGGCTCTTGGGAGAAAAATGGAAATGTAATCAGATGGACAAGAAGGATGACAGTGGGACTGAGGGATGGAAGTGGAAAAACTGGATGGAAATAAGCACATAAAATGTGATTGAGAAATGGAAAGTGGAATAGAAATTGTCAGGTTGCCATTTTTTTTGGATCCTGTACCTCAGTTCAGCTCAGTGTGAATATAACCATATAAATACAGTAGTGTTCAGACTAATAGTAGTGCTATGTGACTAAAAAGATTAATCCAGGTTTTGAGTATATTTCTTACTGTTACATGGGAAACAAGGTACCAGTAGATTCAGTAGATTCTCACAAATCCAACAAGACCAAGCATTCATGATATGCACACTCTTAAGGCTATGAAATTGGGCTATTAGTAAAAAAAAAAAAGTAGAAAAGGGGGTGTTCACAATAATAGTAGTGTGGCATTCAGTCAGTGAGTTCATCAGTTTTGTGGAACAAACAGGTGTGAATCAGGTGTCCACTATGTAAGGATGAAGCCAGCACCTGTTGAACATGCTTTTCTCTTCGAAAGCCTGAGGAAAATGGGACGTTCAAGACATTGTTCAGAAGAACAGCGTAGTTTGATTTAAAAAGTTGATTGGAGAGGGGAAAACTTATACGCAGGTGCAAAAAATGATAGGCTGTTCATCTACAATGATCTCCAATGCTTTAAAATGGACCAAAAAAAATCAGAGACGCATGGAAGAAAATGGAAAACAACCATCAAAATGTATAGAAGAATAACCAGAATGGCAAAGGCTCACCCATTGATCAGCTCCAGGATGATCAAAGACAGTCTGGAGTTACCTGTAAGTGCTGTGACAGTTAGAAGACATCTATGTGAAGCTAATTTATTTGCAAGAATCCCCCGCAAAGTCCCTCTGTTAAATAAGACATGTACAGAAGAGGTTTGCCAAAGAACACATCAACTGGCCTAAAGAGAAATGGAGGAATATAATATAAAATTGTTCTTTTTGGATCCAAGGGCCGCAGACAGTTTGTGAAATGACCCCCAAACTCTGAATTCAAGCCACAGTTCACAGTGAAGACAGTGAAGCATGGTGGTACAAGCATCATGATATGGGCATGTTTCTCCTACTATGGTGTTGGGCCTATATATGGCATACCAGGTATCATGGATCAGTTTGGATATGTCAAAATACTTGAAGAGGTCATGTTGCCTTATGCTGAAGAGGACATGCCCTTGAAATGGGTGTTTCAACAAGACAATGACCCCAAGCACACTAGTAAACAAGCAAAATCTTGGTTCCAAACCAACAAAATTAATGCCTCGCAGATGTGAAGAAATCATGAAAAACTGTGGGTATACAACTAAATACTAGTTTAGTGATTCACAGGATTGCTAAAAAAAAAAAGCAGTTTGAACATAATAGTTTTTAGTTTGTAGCGTCAACAGCAGATGAACACCCCCTTTTTTATTTTACTAATAGCCCAATTTCATAGCCTTAAGAGTGTGCATATCATGAATGCTTGGTCTTGTTGGATTTGTGAGAATCTACTGAATCTACTGGTACCTTGTTTGCCATGTAACAATAAGAAATATACTCAAAACCTGGATTAATCTTTTTAGTCACATAGCACTACTACGTATTATTCTGAACACTACTGTATAAAACTGAAGTACCCAAAGCATAGGTGGGTCACATCGCAGCAGATTGTCAGCAGGTATTACTACACTTTAAGGTTTGTTGATGAGTGTTTAAATTAGTTTCTTCTTTGGAGGGCAGTCAGACATGTCTTCTGTTCTATCTCTAAAGCCTTTGTTCTTACATTTTTTTCTGTACGGTCCAGACACGCGCAGTCACATGACATTTTATCTGGTTAAGATAAGGTGAGAGCATTTGGTGCTTTTGCCATATGGACCAGTAACTTTTGAACATCAGCTGTCCTACAATCAAGACTTTAAGGATGCAGAAGTGGCAGCTTCACTCAAAATGGGCTATCAGCCGGTTCATAGTACATTTACATTGATACAGACTCCTCTGTTACTTTGAAACCGATGTCTGAGCGATTACAGCTCAAACAATTTCTTTCAAATTTTAGACCAGAATCCACAGTGGCTCCCAGATCCCTGATTTGTTGTAGGTGTAGGTGTTTTCTTCAGTATGTACTGCAAGTATTGCAGTATTTTCTTTGTTCAGCTGTAAAATAAAGTCTTGCACATCCAATAACTGATGTCATAGAGGCGGTTTACAACATTACTCGTGGGTCTTAAATCATCAGCAGGCAGGGGTGATAGACAGCGGTGTGTCCTTCAAGTACTCGAGCTGTGTCATTGCCTTCAAGTTAGTTTTCATCTTTTTTGAGGAAAGATATGTTTTAAATGAGTGAGAATAAGGTGAGCGATGGATTGAGGAGAGGAGACGGGGTGAGAATGAGGACAGGAAGAGATAGACGAGTTCAGCGAAGTTGAAAGGGGAAAATGGGCTGCTGTGATGTCCCTCAGTGGGACACGGAGACATCTGCACTGTAAGTGACAAGCCAGAATGAGGAAAGCGACTGCTGACAACTCCTGCGTCTTGCGGCTGAACTCGGCACAAACTCAGCCGCGTCAGCAAGATGTTGAACTCTGACAGATGGGGCGAAAAAGGAGAGGACGAGCATGGAGGAGATGAACTCGGAGATGGTGAGAGTTCAGTCAGAGCAGAAAGGCCAGACTGGGGGAGGCAGGCTGCAGAGCCAGAGATGAAGGCGTGAAAATGTACGCTGCAGCGAGCAAAAAGCGAGGGATCGTCAGTGAAAGAGTGCAGTCAGGTGAAAGTGATACGGCGGACAGAACGGACGTCCAGGGTGGTCTGTCTCTGCTCTGCCACTTTCTCCTCAGGAGGCCGACACTTCCCTTCATCCATTTGACCGCTCACAGGAGGAGGGGATGAGCAGCAGGATGAGAGGAGAAGAAAGAGGGCAAAGGGAGGATGAGCATCAGACGGACATCTAAATGCTCGCCCGCCGATCTTTTGGGAGAGCGGACAGTTTGAGTTTGCACAACAGGCAGCAAATGGTTTCCTTTTAGCCGACGCTCAAACACACAAGCTTTTCAGAGTGGAAACAAAAACCTGCTCTAACGAGTTTGCCTTTGAGCGACCTTCACAATCGCGTGGTCACAGAAATGTGTCCAAGGTGTTCCAGTGGACAAACGCGCTAATAGACACCGCGTCACCACAGAGCCGTGAAGGCCTCAGTTGAAATTTCACTTGAAACTCTTTTTTTTTTTTTTTTTTTTTTTTGTTATTCCCTCGTCTCCGTTTCTTGAGAGAGTCCACAGAGAAACCAGTCAACACTTTAAGGGTCGCATTAATCGTGTTTTCAGAAAGTTGATATTAGTCCACTTGTGTATTACAGCTGAACAGTTCGTCCCCGACTCACTGACGGCCACAGTGGGCGTGGCCCAAGGGAGTTCAGTACTTCCATGACTGCTGTATCATACCTCTGTTTTAAGCTGAGGTCCAATATTTTTCAGACAAGGAGTAAATAAATAGTAACGTCAGACCTGGAATTGGAAGCGGTTCTTCGCGTGAATGGATATTTTGAGTACCTCTTGCCCGAATTGCATCCAGTTATGAAACACCACATTGTATAAACATCGAAACCATCCAACCATCTCTAACCACCCAAGCTCACCGTGAGTTCATCCCCACTTCTCGAAACCAGGTGAAAAGCGGGAGTCACTTCGAGGAAGCGCAGCACTTTGCTAAAATGCTATCGCTAACGTTCCTCTACAGTGCAAATGGGTCGCCACGTCTAGGCGTCCCTCAGTAAACATGCTAATGATCCTCCGAAGACATGAAGACAACCCGATTAGTGGCATCAGGTCGAGGCGCGTGCACTGGTGCCACTCATGGCTGTCCCTACTGGATGACAACCATTCAGACAGACAACCAATACATCCTCACTTCTTGAAGTTGACCATGTATCTGATGTAGGCAGATGAAATGTGGGCATCCTGGAACTTCTCCATGCATTGAGGTCTTCAACACTCTGTTTTGGTTCATGTCCAGAGAAACGCACCGCATGGCTAAAATGTTGTAGCTGATGCTCCCTCACGATGCAAAGCGCAAAGGTATCTGCGACGTCGGACACCTTTGACTTTGGACCTCGATCTTGGAGTACAGGGTTCTCTCCTTGGAGCTTTATCTTCCACCACTATCATTGGATCATTTTTAAAACATTCTTTCAATTGAGGAATGTGTGTGTGTGTGTGTTTTTTTTTTTGTTTTTTTTTTAGTTTATGGTTTGTTTCTGCAGCGAATTCTGTAAATATACAACAGAAGTGCAGCTTGGTTTAAAATCAGCTGACGGCAGCACTTTACTACGTTTGACAAACACTTTTGTGCGCCTCTGCACTTCTGCCAAACGGTTCGAGTGCAATCATGTGATTGTGATCCTGCTGTGGCCAAGATAACAAACTGAAAACAGTAGCTGCAGTAAACGTGCGCGTTCATATCTGCAGATTTACGACTTCAAGACCTGATTTGTGTGGGAGAGGTTGGTGTGTGTTTCTCTGCCCCCGTCTCAACTTCCTGTCCCGTCTGTGGCCTGACCACTTATTGGCGTGACAACAGGTCATGCGGTGGTCATGGCAGGAGACCTATTCAGTGACCTGATTGCAGCGGCGGTTTGCTACTTCGACAAATGGTCAAGTAGCGGTCAGGAATTGAGGAGGTGGCAGGGTCAAGGTGGTTTGAACAAACAAAAACACAGGGATCTCACACTCGCTCACAAATGACTCGTGAAATCAGATTTTTCTTAATTACCCACACATCCTCCCCGCATACGGGAATCAAAATGTTTGTCCCAGAAATGTTTGTCATTCACACACTTTTGTAGATTGGCGCGCAGTGACCGGGTCAGGTCATTGTTTTGTGTTATCACCCTCAACTTCTCCTTCAAGGTCCGCGATACGACCTCCATCTGCACCCCTTCCTGTTTGTGTGTGTGTGTGTGTGTGTGTGTGTGTTCATTTCATGGTCAAACTGAAAAGTTGAACCTCTTGAACAGCTCTTCTGACCTTTCACCTCTTTCCTGTTTTGTAGTTTTTGGACAAAGTGAGAAAAGAAATGGTTCATTGAGGCTGTAATGAAACAAAATGTCTCATTTTCTGTTGGAAAATGAGATTTATTTAGTGCTTGTGGAGCTGCAGATGTACTCTGTATACTTATCTAAAGTTTTGTCATTCCATTGTACCAGTATTAGTATTAATATGCCATTACAGTGTTTGGTTTCCACCCGTATGACCAGAACTACAGTTTTCTAATAGTGTCAGTAAATACTTATGGTTGAAACGTGTGTGTGTGTGTGTGTGTTGCTTCCAAAATTGAGATTCAGATGAGAAGGTGCTATGAATGATTTTTCTTCCATGAGATGTAGTACTTGTGCCAGACATAAAGTTCTTGGCCTCTCCTCTTCAACCCTCCCTCCTAATCCACAGTCAGAGTTTGAAGCCTTTTCACATATCCAACAACTCTCTGGGTGAAAAGCCAGACATTTGTGGATTGTAGTGTGACCACGTTTTTGGTCAGAAGCTGTTTTTATTTGGGATGTGATTATGTTAAGTTGTTGCTCTTAACCATCTTGACAAAAAAGTTGAGGGCTGATGGTTTCACAAGGCAGGACTTTTACACAAAACGTAACCATGCTGCCAGACCGAGAATGTAAAAGCTCAGAGCACAGAGGGAGTGCTGCTTCATTCTTGCTGCTTCATTCCTGCCAACCTGTACGTGTTTTTAATACCAGGCAAATGTCAGCCAGTAATAATCTGGCTCTAATCTGCCACCTGGTGGATGTCGTGTTTAATCCTTAGTCTAATTTTTCTTTCTCCTTCCTGACTCCAGCAAACTTCCAACTTTTTAGCCAAACTAAAGCGATGACAGTAATGAGCGCAGCAGCACAGCGTGTACCTCCTTACAGTGAAACCTCTCCGTCTCATCGAAGCAACAGGTTTTATCGTCTCTCTGATTTAATTCTGTGCAATAAGGTCCCTCCAGAAAGGTTTTATCAAAGAAATTCAATGTAAAGGAAATAATCTGAACTCCAAATGAACTCTCCAAAAGGCGCAGAATTAAAGTTTTGTAAGAAAAGAAAAAAGTGTGTTGGACACAAATTGACTTTAAAAAAAAAAAAAAAAAAAAAAGTGACGGTGGCCAAATTGACCTTTTTAGAAAGTGCCGGGGTCCAAATTGAGCTCTGGGCTGCCGTTTTTCTGGCCCTGTTTGTTTGGGAGTATTCCGTCTTTATTTGCTTTATCAGCGCGCCGAGTAGCTCCCAGCAGGCCTCTCTGACTTCAGCCTGCACTCGTTTATCGTCTCCCCGTTTGGTCCTCCTCCGTAACATCTAGTTACCCTCTGCCTGACCTCTTTCTCTCCCTCCTTTCCCTTTTCTCGTCAAGTCCTGTAATATTTCCCAAATCATTCTTTTTACTTTTCTCTTTGCTCTCTCGTTTACCTCTCCTCTCTCTCTCGCTCTCACTCTGTGTCAGTCTATGTCTCTCGCCCTGGCTGGCTCGGTCTGTGTAGTGTCTAATTGACAGCGGAGACCCCTGGTTGAACCAGCAGCACTCTTCTTGTCTCCTAGTTCCTTTTTTTTTTTTTTGTCCTCCTCCCCTCCACGCTTATTCCATTTCAGCCCTCTCACTTTTTAGGAGGTCGCACAACTTCTCTGTCACTGCTGGCAAACAGCAAGGGAGGATGGGAAACACAAGTTACGTATGTCTGAAGGTTTGCCTCAAACTTGCTCTCTTTGGCATTTTATTTAAACCGTTTGCGATATCTGAGTTCTGTCTGGACCTCATCGACACCGAAATCTAGGACCAAACTCCGAGCACAAACTTTAACATTTGCGGGTTTCCTCAAACTCACTGGTCACCTGTCAAAGTCTTTGTGGCACATTTTGGGAACGCCTCATATGTATATTTTTACATGCGTATTTTCATGACTGATTCATCCATAAATCTCATCTCTTTGTCACTTATCAAAAAAATAAAATAAAATGTTCTGTCGAATTTTTCAGAAGCAAACGTTTTTTTGCAAACCACCCAACACTAAAAAATATTCAATATTCTGCACAAATTAATAAATAAAAAACCTGCTATGCTACAGTTTTTAAGAGTCTTTAACCAGTTTGAACAATTTTTAAGTCATTTTCAGATGTGAGCTGTTGGAATAGAAGCTTCGAAATCTGACACAAAATGAATGTAATAATTTTAACAGTTTAACCGTTTAAATCAAACAAAACCCGTTAATCTCAATTCACTAAAAAAAAACAAAAAAACAAAAACAAAAACAAAAGTGCAAACCTAAGCAGATTTTTTTTTTTTCTTGTTAATGAACAAATTATTCTGCAGACTGACTCGTTTGTTTTGAAGCTCAGATCAGTTTAATCTTAACTGCTCAGATCTCCATCTTTTGCATTCTGAGAAACCAGCATTTCTGGAGAAAGTGTGAAGTTTTGACTCTCTGGGTGCAGTGTTGAGAAATGTTGGTTTCTCTAAATGCAAACGATGGAGAGCCACGCCCTACTTTTCCTGGGTCACACTCAAAACTTCTCAGTCACCCTTCGTAAGTGCCAGTAGCTGGACTGCACCGCCTGATAACCTCTGAAAATGACCTTGGTTTCTGTGTAAAGTCCTCTCTTCCTCAGCTGGTTGTCTCAGTCCTGGTCTTCATCACAGATGTGATCTTGCATGGACCGAGTGTTGGGTGGGTTTGCGGAAACCAGCGTCTCAGGTGCCTTTGCTGGCAATGAAACATTTTCTGACATTGACTGTGCACACAAGGTTGTGATCTTTACGGAATTGATGGGACACCCTGATGGCAGCACTTGTGTCTGAGTTTGCGATGGATCGAGTCCTGGATCGAGACTGAGATCCAGGCTTTCACTGATTTTCTGGACCCGGCCATCACAACTCCCTCTTGTACATCGATGCTGAACTTAGTGTGAAGTAATTCTGGAGTCTCTCTACTTGATTGTTCCACTTCCTATAAAATCTTGTAGCCTCGGGTTTCAAGTCTGAGTTGGAGTTTTTATGAAGGTGACCGACTGTGTAATTGTGTAAAAACCTGATGAAATGTTTTTGTGGTCTTCAGTGAAGGACCTTTGTTGTGGAATCAGGATGTCGTCTGTGACGTTGACGGACGGGTGTCAAGTGAAGTGTTTCTTTTTCAGCTGATAAGAAAACACTTTCACTCCTGGACTGTGACAGAGTGAAAGATGAACAGATGGAAGAAAAGGAGGGAGGACTGAAGAGATGACAGACAAAACTTTCTGATAAGGCTGAAAAACACTTTCTCCACTTTCACCCAGACAGTGAGGACATTCCTCTCCTTGTTTTTTTAACCCCAGGTGTGATTGACAGGTGTCTTTTTGGCCTTTCTGTGAAAAGCTGTGCTGCCTGTGACCTTTGAACCCAAACGTGGATTTAGGAATGATGTCCCGAAAAGAAGGGAAGTGATGATGGACGGGTGTCAGAGTGGACATTTTCCTGTTTTCTGCTTTTTCAGCTTCTGCTGACCTTCAACCCTTTATCTCATGGTGCGCCTCGTGTGGAACCAGTGGGTCTGAATAGGCGGCAGCACGCGCATCGTCTCTGTCCTCTCTGGAAACTGAACTGGACACTTTATATGAACAAAGGGAGGAGAATTCTGTGAGACGAGGTAACAGACAGACGGGTGGCCACCAGACGGAACGACAAGTGTGCGATTGAAGCTAGTCTGCCAGAAAAGAAAATGAATAAAAAAACAAACAAAGCTAGACCAGTCTGTAGTGGACACGAGGGCAAAACAAATATCGGAGTAAAAATGTGCTTTGACAAGTGTGTTAGCGGGTGAAGATCAGTCTGAACGTATCCAAAATAACACTCGGCAACGAGCGGTTTTCAAGAAAGCATGTTTTGCGATGTCGCACTGAGATGAGATAAGATCTGTGCCTGAGGAGAAGAGAGGGGAGGAGGAGGAGGAGCTGTCCGAGGTGCTGAATGTGCAGCCTGCTGTCGCCACAACACACACCGTCAACACAAGACATGTTTATCTGTAATACGCGGGAGTCGCCCATCGTAGCTGCTCTCATTAAGATCCAATCTCTCCTGATTTATGATCAATAACTCTGTGATGAACTGTTTCAGCTGCACGAACGTTAGCGACTTGACTTTCTGTTGCTTTAAGTCGACCGTAAAACTCTTGCGGTGAATTTTAAATATGCACAATCTGATTGGTCCACATTCCAGTGGGATTTGCTTTGAGCTGAAGACAAGTGACGGACAGCTGTCAAAATGAGCACTTTACCCATCAAAGGTCAAATCACTTTCCCTGCTTTTAGTGACCTTTGACCTCTCGCCTCCTCCTTTTGGAGATGGAGAGATAAATAATGGTGGGGCAGGGCCTCAGAGAGACTGAATCTGGAATGTTCTCATTTGCAAACATTACATAATCACAAGGAGTGTAAACATGATGCGTTGTGGGTAATCTTGACATTTGTCCATTAGCGAGGAGAACATGGAGATTGTGCAGCAGCCGCAAAGAAATAAATCCCGTTCACAGCTGGAATAACCGTTAACAAGCCCACTCAGCGCTCGGAGAGGGGGAGGAGGAGGAGGAGGAGGAGAGGGGGAGGAATGATGGACATGCGGAGATTTAAAAAAGGGGGGGAGAGAGAGAGGCCTTGATATGAAAAAAACAGGTGAAGTAAGAGGACAGAGAGGCAGCAGGGCGAATCAAAAAAAGAAGGACGGAGGGATGAAAGAAGGGTGAGAGGAGCAAGGAGGTGAAAGGTGAGAGTGACCTAAGGAGGGACGGAAAAGGTAAAAGGAGAAATGATGGAGAGATCCGGTGAGGGGAAAGAAAGGATGCAGGAAAGAAGGGAAGTAAGAAATGGATGAAAGGAGCAGTAAGGAGACGAATAAGAAAATGGAAGCAAAAAGAGTGGAGGGGGGCAGAAAAGAGGGGATGGGGGGGAGAAATGAGCAAAAACAAACAAGAAATCTGAGGGCAACACGTCACTTTGTTTTTCTGCTCGTTCCCGAGAAGAATAAGAGGAAGCAATAATCAGCGTGAGGGAGGAGAGAGACGGAGTGATATCACAGGGAGGTCACGGTGAGGTGAGAGAGGGGGAGCGAGACGGAGAGACAAGTTCAGCGAGAGGTGAAGAGAGGGAGCGTGTGGAGGGTGAATTGGGGGTCAGGTGTGTGCGCACGCGTCGCTGCGACCTGCTGCCTTTTTTTTTTTTTTTTTTTTTTTGAAGGCCCACGCTCGACTCTTTTTCCATTTCCATCACTCTTATCTGCTCCTCCTGTCCTCCCTCTGGTTGCGCCTCTCCTACTGTTTTACCCTCCCTCCCTCCCTCCACACTCACCTACTTTTCACCCAAATCTCCCCCCCCCCCGCTCCTCTTTTTCTCCTCTCCCACCTGATCTTATCATCTCTCTACAGTCATCGTTTTTTCCTGTAATTAGTTGAACAGATGATCATCAGAAGCGTTTTGATCATTGATCGTGTTCAGACGTCGAAAAACGTTCTCGCCTCTTTTCTTTCTGACAGTTAACAGATAAAGTGATTAAACACAAGAAAAACAAAGACGATGTTGCAAATATTTCTTTTTTTGTGATTGACAGGCATGTTGTATAGTTAGGGGGGATTCGTCCAAGTTTGGGCGTGCACATGTGCACGCGTGCAGCCTGTATCCCCGCTGTGGCGGTGTTTGTTTATACGGGAGGATTAGCAGGTCAAACCACGGCTGTGCGAGGGTGAACTCGAGGACAAAGGAGAGAGAGAGGTGAAAGAGGAGAGAGAGGGGAACATGAGGAAAACAGGAGCAGGAAGATGGAGGGAGAGAACCAGGAAGTCCAAATCATCACTGGATGGAGAAAATGAGTTTTCATCGATACTGCTGATGAGGCGGAGCACCGCGACCGCTTGAGCGAATCATAACACGTTAATAATCGCTGGAAGACATTAATATTCACAGAACAGCTTCGTAGAGAGTAAATACTTTAAAGTTACGGCTCCGCTGCTGCTCATAAAACCTGGAGTGGATGGTGGGCGGGTCTGTGACAGCACGGCAAAATTCTTACCTCCTCTGGGGAAAGAAAAGAGGTGCAACACGTTTTTAAGCACAATGATGATGTCACTTCTGGGAGGGCTTTAAGTCACTCACTGTAATTTCACAGGTACGACGGATGCGTCAGTGGCACCTTCAGCTTTTGTTTAGCCGTGGCAAGAGGCACGGCGTCCTGTGGGTGTAATAATGTGTCATGTGACTGGTGACTGATGGACAAACAGCTCTGTGGGCGGGGCAGAAAGGACAGAGACGCACAAACTGTCTTGTTTGCCTCATCTTCATTTTTACAGTCGCCCTCATCACGCATGAGCAATAGGCGTGTGAACTCTAGGCTTAAAAAAAATTTCAAAAACTAAATTGCCCATGAATCAGAAAAACAGTTTCTTCAACAAAATTGTGTTTCAACATGAAAAATTAATATCAAAATTTGAAACCGGTCGTGTGCTTCAATGTGAAGATACAAACTTTCCTTGTGTCTTGTTTTTTTATTGTATGTCAGTAATCTGACCCGATCAGGTTTTTTGGCCCCGATCTGATTCTGAGTCATCTGATTTCGAGTATCTGCCGATACCAAGTCCAGATCCGATACTTTAAAAAACTGAATGAACAATGAACAAATGCTAAAATATAGAATATTTTCGTTTTAATCACCTTATTTTATTATTTATCACTTAAACAGTGAACTTCTCCTTGAGGTAGCTCGAGCAATCAAGTAATAATCTACCAGACTTAAAAAAATGTACAAATTTCCATGTTATTTTATTTGTCTAAAAATAAATGTCCAAGGTTCCATATGTTAAACAAGAAATTATCTAATCTGAAATAACAGGTGGTTTTAACTTACAGATGAAGGGTTTCTAAACAACCATTTATTGATTTAGCTAATTTAAATACAAGTGTTCTAAACTTTTTTAAAACAGTAAACAGAAATTTTGAGGTAACAAACAGCAACAACAAAAAACATTTCCAAGGATTTTTCTTCAGAAAACTGCTCTATAAAAGAGCAGATCAGTGGTTTCTGCACCGATCTGTTTTGTACAGATCTGTGGTTTCTGCCACTAGTCTTCTGTGTTTTGGCCCGACGTGTCGTTCCTATTGGACAGCACGAAGCTACGTCACAGCTCAGAGCGTCGAAAGTTCGATTGGGTTGAACTTATGTTTCTTCTTTTGTTCAATAAAAAAAAAAAAGAGTTGAACTTTGACCGCGTCAGCCTGCCGACAAGCTCCCGTCAGAAGCGTCGCTTTAGCTCAACTTTTGACGCGATGCTGAAGCCTCTAAAAAGCAACGCGTCTCATTGAAAATAATGCTTTTTACACCGATTCTTGATGCCTCTGACGCTTCCAATGCGTGAAAGGCCCATTAACCTGCAATAATGAGCTTGAAATAGCGCCGATCAAAATAATGAGGATAAGATCTATATCGGATTCCTGATCGGGATGCAACGTCCGATTTCGATCAAGTCTGAAACCACATGATCAAGCCCGATTTCCGATCACGTGATCGGATCGAGACATCCCTAATTATAAATTCTGTTATAGGAGTACAACCTGCCGCCTGACAGTTTTGACAGAGATTTCAGCAAGTAATAAACAGGTAAAGATGCAACTATGGATCATCTTTTGCAGTAGGAGAAGTTGTTGTGTACTGAAGAACAATGTCTGTAAATTTAACACATTTAACGTGAATACTTCCAAAGTAATGACTTCTTGAACTCGGCATCTTTTTGCTTTTAGAGTAAAATCAGTGGCGCCTCCTATTTTTAAAGCCATAATATGTCAAAACCTAACAGACATAATAAGGCTGTGAAAATGTGAATCACACTGGACAGAGTTAGTTTGGAGTATTTTGTGACATTTGGTGATTTGAGGTGGATTTTTACACCCCTGAATAACAGACTGCTTTTGTTTTGTATTTTTAAAAAAAAGTCAGTTTTGGCACAAACTAGATGCAATGTTTGCTCAATGATTCCAAATCTGGCAACGTCAGTTTAGATATTTAGTAAAAATAAAAAAGTCGTAAAAGCTGCGTTGACGTGTAATAATAATAAAATCATTTGTTTGAAGTTTGTCGTTTAGGTGGAAAGGTTTTTTTTTGGTCATAAGAGTTTTGTTTTTTTTTGTTTTTTTTTGCTGTGTTGCATGTGGCGGTCAGGCCCCATTTTTTTTTTTTTTTTTTTTTTCACCTTATTATTGGTTTTTGATTGATTCTGTGATTTGGTGCAGCTGGCTTTTGAAAACCACTAAAAATAAAACAAAAAAGTTAACGATCTACAGCCGCTGGTTAGACAAGATTTAGAGAGCACACAGAAGCAGCAGCTATAAATGTGAACAAGAATCTGCCACTACACGATCGATTTCCCCAAAAACCATGAAAATCAGCAGAAGTGAATCATCTTTTTCTTTTCCACCGTCATCATCAATCCTTCATTTCCCGTCAGAATATTTCATTTCTCTGCTTTCTGTTTGTCTGATGGCACTCGTCCATCACCCGACACGCATTCGTCTCCTCTTATCTCCATCTGCCCTTCCCTTACCCTCTCTCTCCTCCACATGTGGGTTGGCTCTCCATCCTTCCTCTCATCCCTCTCTCACATATGGTTTCTCTCTCTGGATCTGTGCGTGTTTGGTGTTACCCAGAGTTCATTGGGGCTCCCGGTGCTGACGAGCGGCTGTTTGTCTGCACACGTTCTGCAGGTTATGCAACACAACTGATCTGAATGTAAACGTGTCGCCGTTTAAATGTGACACTTTAGGAAATCAGTTCTGCACCGTTTTATATTCCAACAGTTTAAAAATAAAATAAAATAATTAACTCACAGCAATCAGTGGATTTGTTTAGAGGCAGGAAAAAATGTTCTGCCCAGATATTATGAACACAATGCGTCAGCATCCAATCAGATGGTTAGCTAACATGTAGCTAGCTAAAAAAAAAAAAAAAATTAATCTGTAACTCACCAGGTTGAGTTTTTTTAAAGAGGAAAAAACATTCAAATTGGGTGAAAGTTGATGGGGCAGATCAGTCCAACTGTATGACACCTGCATATGTAGATGATGAAAATTAGGAGCAGGTGTTTTGTCAATGAGAGGCAGATTGTTTCTGTACAGATGTGAAGAAAATACTTTCCAGACCTCAACGGAAATGGTCACAAATCCACACAATCCAGCAGAAAGGAGTTCTTAAATGAGTATATAATAATAATTTTATTTGTTCAATCATTCATTCATTCATGTCATTTCCCATGAACAAAAAGGAACAGAAGATAAATCTTGTTCTCTGCTCCTTATAACAAAATAAAAAACAAAAACAAATAATCAAAAGAGAAAGTCATTTGTTTGTTCAATTCCAACCCAAATGCCTTCTCCTCGCCAAGTCAGCAAAAATCAAATAAACATCATTAACAAAAACATGATTGCTTTACACATTGCATCCATTTTCTTCTAATTTTCTATATTCTCTCATACATGTCCTTATACATTTTCTTTTTTGTAAATTTATAAATTTACATAAATTTATGTAGCCGCAAAAGAGAAATAAAGTGATGGAGGTGATTTGTTTATGCCCAGAAATGTGCTAAATCAGATTCACTGTTATTGTTATAAGTCTGATTGTTAAACAGTGCTTGTATTACACAATCAATCTAAGATAGGCACACACACACACACACACCCAAAACCCTGCAGAAAGGATTTTGTATGAATGTAGCCAGAGATGTTTCTTCCTTCTCCCCTTCCTCCAGATGTGTTGCTTTGAAGTTGCACTGAGCTTTGAAATGCGCTTTTATTTTATAAGGCCTGGACCTGGCGGGGGCCTTATTTAGGAGCTGCTCATCATTTGTTATTCCATGATATTGTGCGATAGCAAGAGTTTAAAAAAGTTCTTTTACTTTTAGAAGTAAAAATAAAAATCTCAAGCTCATTTCAGTTTCTGCTTTTTTAAAGTCTCTCTCAAATCTTTCCTCTTTGTCTTTGAAACACTTGTTCTATTAGGAGGTTTTGGTGCTAATCAGACAGAACTTTTCAGGAAACTTTGACCATTTATCTTGTCGTTCGTTGGGTTTGAAACCGCCCCGTTACTAATTTTCCTGATTTTAACTCTGAGTTCCACACATTGTTAACTTGTTGAGGAGTTAAATGATGTGAGTCGGTGACTGACTGTTTCCTGTTTCCGTAGTTACTGGACCTCTTCACTCAGTGGGACTGGTCCACATATCTGGCTGATTACGGCAAACCGGCGTGTCGATACCTGAGGGTGAACCCACACACGGCACTGGCTCTGCTGGAGAAGTGAGTCATCTGCTCATTCTCACCATTTCATCATCTTCAGAAACAGTTACACCTACACAATTTTTACCACTTTTTAGAACCGTGAAATAATCTAAATAGTTAATTTTATCTTAGTTTTAAAATAGAAAACAAAAATAAAAATGACTTAAAAGTGTAGAGTCGTGTGCAAAAGTTTTAGGCACCTTGGCATTTTGCGCGGCTTGAGTAAAAAAAAAATTCAAGTTAAATTATTTCTTCATAGGTAAACTACTTTATTAGAGGTCACCTCCCAATCAATGTTTTCGAAGGGTCCCTTCCACAGGGTGGTGCCCTTTGAGACTATTGTGCATTCTTTCAGTATTGTAAAGACCAAATGTCTTGGTGATGTATGAGTTCACTGAGCATCATCTGTGCCACAGTTGCTCGATCAATGGTGTTCTTTGAGCATCTGTTCAGTGGTGCGGAGGCAGTACAATACACACACATATACATGTATATGTGTGTGTATTGAGAGAGTGAGGGAGGAATAAAGTCTTTGCCTAGCTGTGAGGGTCTGATTTGTGTGTAGGATCGTGACCATCATTTAGACACGAGCCTCGGGCTGCACCGCTGTCCAAGGTGCTGAAAGAGTTGAGCATAAATGCCCACTGCTGGTATGTGCTGTAGTGTTAATTTTTTCAGATGAGATAAAACATATTCGTCAACTACCTTTTTTTTTATTTCAAGATGAAAACAAGACAATAACGATACAACACTTTTCTAAAACACTAAGACAAAATTCAGACCCGTTATTGTTGATGAAAAAAGACTAGACTAAAATGTTTTGCATGAAATAAAAACTCTCTCCGTGTTTACAGTTTGTGGCATTCAGCGGAGTTTACGCTGACGCCATCCTGACACAATATATAAAATGTATGTATTTCTTGCAAACTAGGAACCTAAAAGCCAAAACATTTGTGTTTAATAACTGTGCGTTTAAGAAGTAAACACAAAGTACATCGCACGTCACACGAGTTAAATAAATAAATAAACATGCTGCAGAGTAAATCTGTCAACGCAAAACATGTAATGAAAAAATAGTTTACACTTACACTCTCACAGTGTTCAAGTGTCTGATCAGCTCCATGAGGCTCAGGATACAGATTGTGTAGATTTTTGAACAGGGCAACAAACGCTACATCCATCCAATATTAAGTTGTTTTTAACATTATTTATGACAAATATCTAACCAGTAACATAAAATATGACGTGTGCAGCATATTTAAATTTAATTGGCTCAAGTTTATTTTATTTTATTCTGCTTTGCTTTAACAAATTTCCAGCCAATTCTGACTGCAGATAGAACCACTAGATTCAACAAATGTTTAATTTAAAAAACCTGTGCTCCTACAGCGCTGTGGATTTAAAATATGAGGGAAAAACACCATAAACCTTCAATCATTCAACAAGTGTATTTTGTTACATGATAATTTTTTTCAGATGCATGAAACACTATATTGACTGAAATGGTCATCAGAAATAATGTTTTTATTCAAAAAGACTAAAATACTTTGAGTTGTCTTTTGCCTAAAAAAAAACAAAACAGGTGACAAAAGTAACACTACATTGCTGCATTTTAGCACCATGGAGGTGAGTCACATCTCGTTTAAAAAAGCAATAGGGATTGATTGATTGATCGGATTAATTTTGTTTGCTGTTGCATTTGCCTGGTATTAGTACAACAACAGTGCTTCATAATGAATTTTTTTTTCTTAAAAATCTCGGCAAACTGCTCACATCGTGTGTCCTCCCAGACTTTTTATACCGGTGTCTGGGGGGGTTCACAGCACCCCAAAATGAAGCAGGTTTTTTGATAATTCAGTTCTATCTACCTGATTGTATTTCTGGAGGTGTATAAATGAAATGATTGAAAACATTTAATTATGATCTAAACTAAACATTCATTAGTTCACAGCTTTAACTCATGCAGTAAATCTGAGTGAGGAATTTTGTTGACTTTATTTCATCGATATTGATGAAGTCGACCTAAAACTCACTGATCTAGATGTAAACAAAATCCTGAATTTTCTTAAATTCTGTTTTGGATTATTTATTGTTGATAAAAAGAATACATAGTCGCATAAATACATTTGCATTGATTTTTTTTTTAAATATTAATTGTGCCTAAAACTTTTGCACATAATTTGAAGGTACCCAGATTTCACTCCATTTCTGTTTCAGACATGTATTGTAAAGTGTCTTTGTGACACAACCTGTGAACTTTTAGCTCACTGACAATCAGACACGTCACTGCTTTGATGTTAAAAGTAGCTTTGTTCAAGAGTAAACAGCAGTTCTGTTTCAAAGTGTTGACATTCTCACCACAAACACAAGTTCATATTTTACTCATTTTGCTGCATGAAAATACAACATACAGTATTTATTGTACTAACATGTTGACACACATACATGTACACCACATACATATGTATGTCATCGTTCTTATGGTGCAATAAAACCATTTTAATGTCAGTCACGTTTCTCATAGTCATGTATGTGTACATACATGTATACAACCTGTTGTCTTTTACCTTACTGATGATGATCAGAAAAGCGACTGTTTTGATGTTAAAATGGTTTTATTGTGAAGGGTTAGCAGCAGTTCTGTTTCAAACATTTACACTACAAATACAAGTTCTATACATAGCTGAATGACATACATTGTCAGTAAGCTAAAAGGCAACGGGTTGTATACATATACAACCCCGTTGCCTTTTAGCTTACTGATGATAAGAAAAGTGACTGCTTTGATGTTAAAATGGTTTTATTGTGAAAGGTTAATAGTTATGTTTCAAACAGACGTGTGCATACAACCTGTTGTCTTGACAATCAGAAACATGACTGCTTTGATGTTAAAATGGTTTTATTGTGAAGAGTTAACAGCAGTTATCTTTCAAACATTTACACGACAAACAAGTTGGAGACATACGAGGTCTGTCCATAAAGTAACGGTCCTTTTTATTTTTTTCAAAAACTATATGGATTCATATGTTTTTACGTCAGACATGCTTGAACCCTCGTGCGCACGCCTGTCGGTGACGTCATTCGCCTGTGAGCACGCCTTGTGGAAGGAGTGGTCCCGCCCCCTCGTCGGATTTTCATTGTCTGTAAATGGCGGAATGAGAATGACTTTTTTTTTCCATCAGAATTTTTTCAGAAGCTGTTAGAGACTGGCACCTGGAAACCATTCGAAAAATTTATCTGGCTTTCAGTGAAAATTTTACGGGCGTCACAGAGAATAAGGACTTTAACTACAGGTTTAAGGACCCCTTTAAAGACGGTCGGTGCGCCGCACTGCAACGTCGCGGCACAAACCACTGGATCATTTCTAAGCTGATGGCTCTGTGGATACGAGACCGTTGTGTGCTCTTTCTCTGGTTATCAGCCATTTTCCGGCAGATTTCACTTTTAACAAGAGATTTTGTCATGGAAAGCCGCGCGGAGGCTTCGCGCTTCATGGCTGATGTCCAGGTCTTGTGATAACCAGAGAAAGAGCACACGACGGTCTCGTATCCATAGAGCCATCGGCTTAGAAATGATCCAGTGGTTTGTGCTGCGACGTCGCAGCTCGCAGCGCGGCACACCGACCGTCTTTAAAGGGGTCCTTATTCTCTGTGAAGCCCGTAAAATTTTCACTGAAAGCCAGATAAATTTTTCGAATGGTTTCCAGGTGCCAGTCTCTAACAGCTTCTGATGGAAAAAAGTCCTTTTCATTCCGCCATTTCCAGACAATGAAAATCCGATGAGGGGGCGGGACCACTCCTTCCACAAGGCGTGGAAAAACTCAGGCATGCGCACGAGGGTTCAAGCATGTCTGATGTAAAAACATATGAATGAAATCCATATAGTATTTGAAAAAAATAAAAAGGACAGTTACTTTATGGACAGACCTCGTACAGGCATGTATGCATACAACCTGTTGTCTTGACTATCAGAAACATGACTGCTTTGATGTTAAATTGGTTTTATTGACAAGAACTCTGTTTCAAACATTATCACCACAAACACAAGTTGGATACGTATGTACAGAACTTAAGTTTATGATGTAATGGAAAATGTTTGGAACGGCTGTTAACTCTTCACAATATAACATCAAAGCAGTCACGTTTCTGATAGCAAACTAAAAGGCAACCGGTTGTATGTATGTACATACAACCGGTTGCCTTTTAGTTTACTGATGCTGTGATGTTAAAATGGTTTTATTGTGAACAGTAGTTATGTTTCAAACATTAACACCACAAACACAAGTTGGATACATTCATGCATGTATGTACAGGACAGAACTTGCCAGAAACTTAGACACTGTTTATGCTTGTCTTTGTGATGTACATGAAAATGTTTGAAATAGAACTGCTGTTAACTCTTCACAATAAAACTATTTTAACATCAAAGCAGTCACATTTCTGATTGTCAGTAAGCAATAAGGCAACAGACATGTATGCATCCATACATGTATGTTATGCAGCTGCAGTGAATACTCACATTTGAAGGTTTGTCTTCAGTGAATGATGCTATGCTCTTTCCCTCCTACAGGTTATGTGAGCAGTGAGTATTTTTATCGGTGTGTGTGCAGATGGCATGAAAAATATTTCTGCGTGCCCTAAAACCTATGGACTTTTTGTAACATTGTAAAAGAAACTAATCACATGAGAATCCTCTAGGTTACTTCATAACATGACTAACATTGCTCAGCAGCCTGTACGTTACTGTGGAGACTGGAGTTCTGCTGTATACTGCAGATGGTCCCACTGGTTTAACCCGCAAAGGAATCCACTAATGTCTTCAGGAACCTCAGAACCACCTTATTCAAATTCTTCAGTGGATGCAACAAAGCGGGACTTGGGCGTGTTTGCGAGATGGCCATTTGTTGTGTGTATACTCGCTACCAGTAATGATGTACAGGTGTCTGAGGAACGTTTTCAGAGAGGAGGTGGATTTTGTTTTGAGGTGTGGTCCTGCTGGGCTCCTGAACGTACCTCTGGTCCACGACAGTCCACCATCCTGCAACACACAAACCCAAACAATCATCACTGCACGGCTTTGACTTTTCTAAAACTGTGTTTGCATGTCGTGCAAGGGCGGTTTGTTGTGTGCGACAAATCTGCCCGGGGCACAAATTGGCTTCTCTAATTTTTTTTTGTTCTTCTCTGTCTTCAGGATGAGAGAGATGGGGAGGAAGAACAACGTCTTCGCCCCGTTCAGGAAGCAGGACAGAGATCGCCAGAAACTTATCGACACCGTTCTCAAACAGCTACGGAACCTCATCGCTCAGCATCACGCCAGTAAAGCGCATTTAACTTGCTGATCTATGCACCTTAACATTACTGGACTTCAGCCACAGACAGCTGGCCATGTGATTAGTTACTTCCTGACACATAACCTGCTGTGTTGAATGTACTGCAGCCTCAAAGGGACAAACTGGTTAAAGAAAGGAATGGGGGGTGTGTCTTTACAACATGGCAACTAACAATGATGTTTAGCATGATTTATTCAACCTAATAATTAAAGTGGAAACTTTTGTCTTAATGTAACAAACTGTCTTCCATAAATGTGTGATTCTTCACATCACTTTGAAAACCTCAAACTCTTATCTGATTACTTTGGTAACATAATAACGATAAATATTTTCTGACTGTCCATTGCTAAAAAAAAAATCCACTGCTGTACCTTGTAGAAAATGGACTTCAGTGCACATGGATCTATCAAAGCTCTACTGTGACCTTCAATCCATCATAAACGGATTCAAAGTCTTCCATTTATGCTCTAAAATCTTATCAGTTGCCGTGTATGTGAGGTCACATGTTTTTGTTGTTGGGTGTTTTTAAGGGAACCGGGCCATCGTTAATGAATGTGCCTTTGCTGTGTTTTGTTTTTGGGGGTTTTTTTTGCCAATAAATCAGCGTCACGGTGGTATCTGGACTTTGGACACGAGTTCTTTTACCTCTTCAAGGACACTAACACTTGAAATCATTTAAAACTTATTCAACATTTCTTGGACCCCAAATCAACTGACGCTTAGCATCCAGAGTCCCGCTGCCACAGCAGCTGCTGGGATTTTTAATTTGTCCAAGTGAGACGGGAGCACTGCACAAACCTGTATTAAACCACTAATGAATGAAAGTATAATACTAATAAAATGTATAACTAATGCCAACGGAGTCAAAAATGTAATAAACAAAACGCTTTTGAATATTTTTGTATCGGCTGTTTGTTTCGATACTTGGTGTTAGCTTGAGATGGAGCAAACACGTACAGACAACTAAATAAAAACCTGAAGGAGTTTAGAATACAGAGCTGCCAGCCTGGAAATGTTTTTTTTTTTAAGTACTTTTATCCAGCAGTGCAGAGTGCGCCCCCTGTATCTTTCAGTGAAATTAATTATTGTCCGTGTCATTAGATAAACAACCAGGTTGGACGTCCACATCTACTTTTTTTTTTGGATTGCTTGAAAAATGTCAGTCTGTTAAATAAAAAAAGCAACTATTTGACCATTTTTATTTATTTATTTTTTTCCTTATCTACAGTGGGTAAGTGTGCTGCTAATATTCATGATGATGTGTTACTGACAATCTTTAAATTATTAGTTGACTTTTTGAAAGGTCTCACTGAACCAAACTAAGCAAGTCAAACAACGTTACCAAATAAAGCCCCGGTCACACAGCACCGACGAATCCCAAACGAAACAAGATATCTGGACTTGCGTCGACTTTCGAAGGCATCATTTAACTTTCGTTCAGCTTCGTTCCTGCAGCCAGTCCTCCGTTAGAATTTTCAAACTGTTGAAAAATTTGTATGAATACTGCTGACAACCTCAAATCATCCATATTTCGTTTTGCTTTTGATCTGGACAGTTTCTTATTGTTAGTTTATTTTTCTTAACATAGCATTTCGTTTGACTTCCGTTCAACCTCTCAAATCAACATATTGAGTGAACACAATATCTGAATGAATCAAGCTTTGATGAGCTGAACAAAACATTGTATCATTAATGAAATGTTTATGTTTGGGACAAAAAAAGCAACTTTTCATACAGAAAGCGTTAACATTTTGTCAACTACTTTTACTTTTACAAACATTCTAATTGGTTTGTAGCTGGCCTGCGTGTGTGTGCTTTCGTCTGACATGGACAGTTCTCCGTTGGCTGATGGAGAAGTCACAATGTGAAGACAAACAAGTACTGAAAAAATGAGGACAAGGCTGCCTGCGCTCAGTTGTGCACCCACTCTCGGTCACGTCATCGTGAATGTTTCATTTTGATTTCTTTTAAGGCATTCGCTTTGTTTTTCTGTCGCTAGTTTCGGTTTTGTTTCAGTGATGGGAAAAGTGCAGGATCTTGCATCCACATTTTTGCAACAATTTTTGACTTTTTGGCGTTTTATCCTTCGTCCAGGTGTCGCCATGTGACCGGGGCATAAACACTGCTTGCAGATAAAACCAACGCACAGAAACCTATGAAGACAAAGTATGTCCTACCTTCAAGTTAGGTACAATGTGGGATCCAGCCCCTTCATCCCGAGCGAGACACTGGCTCTTTCATCCCGGCGCCTCCTCAGCAGCTTCTCCAGACTGGAGCTCTGAGACAGAAAAAAAAAAAAAAGATATTAATAAAGACACCAACATCAGACAAATCAGTATGAAACCAAGAGCTGAGACAACAACACAAGAGGGATAACCAAAACCCAGCCATGACAGGCCACCACAGAACCGCCCTTGGCAACCACCCCAACCCAAATGAAAGATGGGGATCTCCTCGGCTTCCACTGGAAGATATGGTCCACATGGCCTAAATGTCATAGCTGATATTACCTAAACACCTGGATCTTCCCAACAATCATGCTGGCATCACCAAACAACCTGACAACTCTTCCCAGGTGTCTGTCTCAAAAACCGAGGATGCAGATACATGAACGGGTCAACAACGTCTTAACCATGTACAGATACTGTATGAACAGGAAGTCAAGGAAAATCTGGAATTTTGTCTTAATCCAGGAGAACCTCAAATCCAGACACTCAGACTCCATCCATCGGACTCAGAAGGACAATCTGCCATCAGATGATTGATTCCTCAACAACTATTAAAAGAGCACAAGCCAATATGTTATCTTTTCCACGTTCACCATCATTCCTTTTTCCACTACTTTCTGTTTGTCTGATGACACTCGTTCATCTCCCTTCCCTAACCCTCTCTCACATATGGTTTCTCTCTCCAGCTGTGTGCGTGTTTGGTGTTACCCAGAGTTCAGTGGGGCTCCCTGTGCCGGCGAGCGGCTGTTTGTCTGCAGGTTATGCAACGGAACTGACCTGAATGTAAACGTGTCCTGTGGCGCCGTTTAAACGCGACACTTGAGGAGATCAGTTCTATGCTGCAGGGTTTGTTTACAGTCGGCCACAAATATTCTGTCCAAATATTAATGTGTTGTTTAAATGAGTTTTAAGGGAGGGAAAAAAAGAATGAAAGAAATACCCTTGTTTATCGACTCACATTTAGAATATCTGTCGTATTCAAAAGTCTCATTTTAACAGTTGAATAAAAACTTGTTCTGATGGGTCATGCATTTAAAATCGGATTAAAAGCACTCAGTTTAGCATTGAATTGCATGTTTATATTCAATATTTGGCAGTTTTATTTTTATTTTTTCCATTTCAGAGGTGCATTATGTTGAAATGACTTTCTGACAACAAACCGTTAACTGTTAGCTTACTGACAGACGTGTCACTGCTTTGATGTCACAAGAGTCTTATTGTGAAGAGCTTTCAGGAAACGGCGTTAACGGCAGCTCTGTTTCTAAGTGTCGCTTTTGTCACGGCTCCTGAAGTCAAAGCAAAACGTCACAGCAGCTTTAATGATACTTTTCTTCCACACAGATTTACAGGCCTCAGTGGGCGGAGCAAATATTTCATCTCGTCATCCAGCTCCTTTCTGACGGCGCACAGAAGCAAAACTTTTCATTCACACAATGTGGAATTCTGAGATTCTGGGATACATAAATACATACTTACATGTTTATGTATGTGTTTGTATGTATGTATGTATGCAATTGTTTATGCATGTGTTTGTACGGAAGTTCGAATGTATATATGATTGTATGCACAGGTTGGTCCTGCAGCAGTCTGGCCAGTCTCCACACCACCCAACAGAAAATCTTTGGACGCAGATGAAACTCAGTGTTGCTCAGCGACAACCCCAAAAACTGAAAGATCTGGAGATCTGCATGGAGAAGTGAACCAAAATCCCTGTTGCAGTGTGTCCTAACTTTTTCAAGAACTACAGGATTAGTTTGACATATGGAATAGCAAACAAAGGTTTCTGTACCAAATATTAAATTCTGTTTTTCTATTGTATCAAATATATATTTAATGTAATAAAATGCAAATTAATTATTTAAAAATCATACAATGTGATTTTCTGGATTTTGTTTTAGATTCTTACAGACGTCTCCATTCTTTGTACACACATGCATAAACACATACATACACACATACAAACATGCATACACATAAATACATGTAAACATACAAACACAAACATACATACAATCGCATACATACACACAAAGGCATACATACATACAAATATGTGCATGAATCCATACATAACGATCACGTACAAACACGGACACACATACAAACCTACAAACAAAATATGCACACATGCATACATAAAAAACCATGCCTACACACACTTAAAAACACATACATACACATATAAACATGCATTCAGACATACATACATGCATACACACAAAGGCATACATACACAAACATATATATGTACATACATACTTAAAAACATGCATACACATAAACATGCATGCATACATACACACACAAATACATGCGTACATACATACAAATGCAAGCATGCACACGTACATATACACAATTTCATACACATGCATGCACAAATAGACGTACAAGTACATGCATACAGACATACACACAAATACATGCATACAAATATGCATACACACATGCATACAGACATACATAAAAAATATGGCTACACACATACATACATATAAACATGCATACAGACATGCATACATACATACATACAAAGACATACATACACATACACAAAAAACACATGCCTACACACATGCATACATACACATATGTACATACATACTTACAAACATACATACATACGACATGCAAACACATACACATGCATACATACACATATGTACATACATACTTACAAACATACATACATACGACATGCAAACACATACACATGCATACATACACATATACATACATACATACTTACAAGCACATGCATATATATACATACACACACACACATGCAGGCACACATCCATACATACGTACGTATGTACAAATACATGTATACGTGTATGAATCAATACATACATACGATCACGTGCATACACACACATACAAACACGGACACACATACATACATAAAAACATGCCTATACACATACAAACACACATGCACATAGACACAGACACATACAAACATATATACACACATACCTTCATAAAAACACATGCCTACACACATACATACATAAATACATACATACAATAACATGCATGCATGCACGCACACATATATACACACAAAGGCATAGATACACAAACACATATATACATACACAGATACATACATACATACATACGAACAAACACATTGCATACACATATATAAACATGCATACATACATGCATACACAAGTCCAACAAACATACACACAGATACCTACATACATACACACATACTTAAAAACACATGCATACAAAGCTTGTTGTTAGAAGGAAAGGTGATGTAACACAGTGGTAAACATACCACTGTCCCAGCTTTTTTTGAAACATGTTGCAGGCATCCATTTCAAAATGAGCAAATATTTGCACAAATAAAAGTTTATCAGTTTGAACATTAAATATCTCGTCTTTGTGGTGTATTCAATTAAATATAAGTTGAAGAGGATTTGAAAATCACTGAATTCTGTTTTTATTTACACAACATCCCAACTTCACTGGAACTGGGGATGTACATAAAAAACACATGCCTACACACATACATACACACACATAAAAAACATGCCTACATAAAGCCATACATACATACACATATACAAACATACATAAAAAAAAAAAACACGTGCATACACACATACATACATACATACAAACATGAATACAATCACATACATACACTCAACAAAAATATAAACGCAACACTTTTGGTTTTGCTCCCATTTTGTATGAGATTAACTTAAAGATCTAAAACTTTTTCCACATACACAATATCACCATTTCCCTCAAATATTGTTCACAAACCAGTCTAAATCTGTGATAGTGAGCACTTCTCCTTTGCTGAGATAATCCATCCCACCTCACAGGTGTGCCATATCAAGATGCTGATTAGACACCATGATTAGTGCACAGGTGTGCCTTAGACTGCCCACAATAAAAGGCCACTCTGAAAGGTGCAGTTTTGTTTTATTGGGGGGCGATACCAGTCAGTATCTGGTGTGACCACCATTTGCCTCATGCAGTGCAACACATCTCCTTTGCATAGAGTTGATCAGGTTGTCAATTGTGGCCTGTGGAATGTTGGTCCACTCCTCTTCAATGGCTGTGCGAAGTTGCTGGATATTGGCAGGAACTGGTACACGCTGTCGTATACGCCGGTCCAGAGCATCCCAAACATGCTCAATGGGTGACATGTCCGGTGAGTATGCCGGCCATGCAAGAACTGGGACATTTTCAGCTTCCAAGAATTGTGTACAGATCCTTGCAACATGGGGCCGTGCATTATCCTGCTGCAACATGAGGTGATGTTCTTGGATGTATGGCACAACAATGAGCCTCAGGATCTCGTCACGGTATCTCTGTGCATTCAAAATGCCATCAATAAAATGCACCTGTGTTCTTCGTCCATAACAGACGCCTGCCCATACCATAACCCCACCGCCACCATGGGCCACTCGATCCACAACATTCACATCAGAAAACCGCTCACCCACACGACGCCACACACGCTCTCTGCCATCTGCCCTGGACAGTGTGAACCGGGATTCATCCGTGTAGAGAACACCTCTCCAACGTGCCAAACGCCAGCGAATGTGAGCATTTGCCCACTCAAGTCGGTTACGACGACGAACTGGAGTCAGGTCGAGACCCCGATGAGGACGACAAGCATGCAGATGAGCTTCCCTGAGACGGTTTCTGACAGTTTGTGCAGAAATTCTTTGGTTATGCAAACCGATTGTTTCAGCAGTTGTCCAAGTGGCTGGTCTCAGACGATCTTGGAGGTGAACATGCTGGATGTGGAGGTCCTGGGCTGGTGTGGTTACACGTGGTCTGCGGTTGTGAGGCTGGTTGGATGTACTGCCAAATTCTCTGAAACGCCTTTGGAGACGGCTTATGGTAGAGAAATGAACATTCAATACACGAGCAACAGCTCTGGTTGACATTCCTGCTGTCAGCATGCCAATTGCACGCTCCCTCAAATCTTGCAACATCTGTGGCATTGTGCTGTGTGATAAAACTGCACCTTTCAGAGTGGCCTTTTATTGTGGGCAGTCTAAGGCACACCTGTGCACTAATCATGGTGTCTAATCAGCATCTTGGTATGGCACACCTGTGAGGTGGGATGGATTATCTTAACAAAGGAGAAGTGCTCACTATCACAGATTTAGACTGGTTTGTGAACAATATTTGAGGGAAATGGTGATATTGTGTATGTGGAAAAAGTTTTAGATCTTTGAGCTCATCTCATACAAAATGGGAGCAAAACCAAAAGTGTTGCGTTTATATTTTTGTTGAATGTACACACACATATACACACACACACACACACACACACAAAGACATGCATACACAAACATACACAAGGTCTATTAGATAATAAACCGACCCTTTTATTTTATTTTTTTTTAACGATATGGATTTGAATGACATGCAATTACACCAATCATGCTTGAACCCTCGTGCGCATGCGTGAGTTTTTTCACGCGTGTCGGTGACGTCATTTCCCTGTGGGCAGGCCTTGAGTGAGATGTGGTCCCGCCCTCTCGGCTGAATTCCTTTGTTTTACATGCTGCTCGAGACGGCGCGCATTGCTTTATCAAAATTTTTTCTGGACCTGTGAGGAATATCCGAGTGGACACTATTCGAGAAATTAAGCTGGTTTTCGGTGAAAAGTTTAACGGCTGATGAGAGATTATGGGGTGTTTCTGTCGCTGTAAGGACTTCCCACGGACCGGGACGTCCTGCAGCGCTTCCAGGCGCCATCGTCGGCCTGTTTCGACCTGAAAACATCCTAATTTAAGGCTTAATTCACCCAGGACGTCGTGAGAGAACAGAGAAGATTCAGAAGAGGCCGGCATGAGGACTTTATGCGGACATTGCACTGTTTAAGGACATTTTGTAATGAAAGACGTGCGCGCAAAATCTGTGTGCGCCGCAACAGGAAAAACACCTCCGTATTGAAAACCATTTGTAAAATTCAGGCAGCTTTTGATGGCTTTCAACAAGTGAGTAACTGAGAAATTGTTTAACAGCTTGGGCATGTTCCAACTTGCACGTTAAGGTTTCCAATACGGAGGTGTTTTTCCTGTCGCGACCCCCCGCGGTCGGGTCCGGCCCGACATGCGACTCTGCCCGCACGTTCTTTCATTACAAAATTTCCGTTAACAATGGAATGTCCGAATAAACTCCTCATGCCGACTTCTTCTGAAAGTTCTCTGTTCTCTGACGACTTACTGGGTCAACAGAGCCTGAAATGTGGAAGTTTTCAACTTGAAACGGCGAGACGCTGCCGCCTCGAAGCGCAGATCGCCGTCAGGCACCGTGGGCCGTCCTTATGGTGACACTACCAGACCAAAATCGTTCATCAGCCGTTAAAATTTTTACAGAAAACCAGCTGAATTTATCGAATGGTGTCCACTCATTCATCAAACTCTCGCATGCCCACGAGGGTTCAAGCATACACACACAAACATACATGCACACATACATACAAACACAATATGTACAAATACATGCAAGCATACATACAAACACGTACATACAAATGCAAGACTTGTTTCTCCTTCAAAAATGCATTTCAGTTTGTGACTTAAAAGCAATAAAAACAAAGTGCATCAAACACAACAGTGACCTCACACTCAACATGCCTGAAACACCTTTTAGATTCTGTCCAATCAGAAATTAAACAAGGAAACGTTACATTCTGTTTAAATGTGTTTTCCTCTTCAATGGTTTTTGTACTTCTACCTGTGTGTGTGTGTGTATGTGTGTGTTTGTATGCATGTGTGTGTGTGTGTGTCTAATGAAGACTGATGAGACAGCGTCCACACTTCTCCTTGCCTCATGTTATTGATGGGTCAGAGGTCAAAGGTTATAGAAACACAAACCCTGTGTGTGACTTTAACTTTCTCCTGTTTTCTTTCTTTCTTTTTTTTTTTTTTTGCCAGGGCACCAACAATTTAATAGTTAAATCTTTAAATTTTTGGCACTTCAGTTAAAATCAAACATCTGTAAACTGAATCCTGGACTGCAATTTGTTTTCATTATTTTTCATTTTGTAGAACAAATGATCAATTTACAAAACCATCAATAACTGATAACTAATATAACTATCAGGGACGCACAAACAGTAAAACCTTAATAAAACAAGAAAAAAGAAAGACTACAAATTAAAAAAAAAAAAGGCATGTGCCTCACAAACAAATGTGACGTTGTGTTAAATATAAATAAAATCAGACAGGATTATTTGCTGATCATTTAAACCCTATATTTATCAGATAATAGTAAAAAGACAAAATATCAAATGTTGAAAGTCAGACAGCGAACATGATGCGGTCCAGATGTGAACCCGATCATTCTGCTGTCTGGCTGAACTTGTTCCAACTATGATGCCAGAAATGTGCTCCAGAGAAGTTGGCACCGTCACCTTCTCACTGCCGTCATCGTGTCTCTTACAAGCACTCAGCGTGACTGAGCGTTATTATGCTCAGACCTTCATCCTTCATGCGGGTCTTCAGCCGTAATGCGCCGCACACTCTCCATCGGAGACGCACCAGAACTGCAGACACGTGTCAGACTTAGTTAACTAGCAGGTCTGTGCTGGTGGGAAGAATTGCCGCAGCAACCAACTTGGATCCTGGATGGCAACCACCCCAGCAGACCACCAGTCCAACCCCAGGGACAAACCTGTCTTCTTCCAGCCACTGGAGTCCTCAAAACTGAGACACAGACATGCTGGATCGTGCACAGAGAAACCAGCGTTGTGAGTGTGTAAACCCTCATCTTTGGCTACGTTACCTGTGACATGGACACTGACTCCGCCCCTTTCCACCTCAGATGCTGGCTTTTGGATTTGATGCCAATCAACGAATCAACACTGCTTTTCCGCCTTTTTCTTTTTTTGTCTGGTTGTTTCTTTGTTTTTTTCCTGGAAACTATTTGAAATGTTGACTTATTAAACCACAAAATGCAATTTGGCTGTGCTCCATCTCACACTAGACTGAGCCCAGAGAAGTGCGTGGAGCTTCTGGACAGTGCTGCTTCTGTGAACGTGCACGCTCATTCAAGCGTAAACTGTGCATTTTTCGTTTATGCACAGTTGAGTATTATCTTAATGAAATATATAGAACTGGAAGGGAGATGTTAAAAAAATGTGCACGTGTCCATCTGCTCACCTTTTTATTTTAACTGTAAAAACACATCTCTGCTAATGTTTTTCAAAAGTGCTGCTGGCATTAAAAAAGAGCACATTTTCCAAAAAAAAAAAAAAAAAAAAAATGCAGTTTCTGAGTTCCAACATCTGGTGTTTCATCTTTGTTATTATTAAATATTTGGTTTAAATGAAGAACAAATCATCACGTTCTGCTTTCATTTGCATTTTTACATTTGACGCTACAAGTTTCAACACATGCTAACTGAACAAAGTGCACTGCATCATGGGAAACGGATGCTCCATGTGTTATCTATCAATGCTGCATTAACGGGCGTGTGTGCATCACATGGCGGTGGAGAGAGGGTGTTTGTGGGAAATGGCTTGTTGGAGGTGCAAGCTAATGGTTTTGGGTTATTCGCCTTGTGGTCTTGGCTCAGAACGGCCTGAAGGACAGCGGGAGGTGAAAACAAACACATCCGTTAGCAGGCGGCGGGATAACGAGCCGTGTGCTGCCAGTCTGCGGTCAGACGCTTTGTCACACTGTAATCCGCGCAATCCATGAGAGAGAAGACGCTGTTTACGTGGATTTATAAAAACACTAACGTTGGGCGTCATGATGACTTTCTCCTCATCTTAAAAAAAAACTCACAGAAGACTGTCTTTGATCATCCATCTGAATATCCAGATTCTGGTGTATTTACGCTACTTTGCTAGCACTTGCTCATTGACTTCTGTCGTTATTAACGTTTACATAAACCTTTCCAAATGGAAAGTCAAAGTGCTAATTGAAATATTTCAATTTACTGTAACTTTCTTCTCTTTGATGTTGCGAAAATAATATTGAGGGAGATCTGTGGAGCTTGAAAAGAACTTTGAAATGACACAAACACCAGCTCTCTAGGCCTTAGCTCTTCTGCGATACAGGCATTCAAAGTTGCGAAGGTGTGCTAATTAGCTGAAACTTTGTTAGCGTGTAGCTCACTTGTCAACTTTTAGTGGGGATCGAACCCTGGTCCAGCTGCAAATGCATTCTGGTGACAGACAACATCAATGCACAAACTGTCCACTTGACCACATGTGTGCAAGTTGTATCACGATTTCAGGGTTGTGGGCGCTAGGTGTCAAAATGTCAACTGAGTCAGATGGAAGCTAGCAAAGACACTTGCATTGTGCGCCGCTTTGGGCTGAATGGAAATGATCTTATTTTGTATTTTATATATTTAATTTAATTTAGGTTGTGTTGCAGATTTTTAAAGATTTTGCCATGAATCCGATGTCATAAAAAGTAACGCCTTCAAAGGACAAGAACTTTTTACAGACGCGGCAAACGACTCATTTATTTCTCTCTTGTCTTTCAGCATTGAGTCTTTTACCCTCGACTCGCCGCCGCTCACTGGGGTCGTTGGCTGCGGCCCGTAAACCCTCTAAAGCCGAAGTCAAACACCTCGGCTGTGAAAGGTCATTCCGGGGTCACAGGAAATTGAAAATACGCTCGCTCTGTCTCTGGGTGCACTGAACGAGAGAAGCAGGTGAAGTGTTAAAAGCTTAAACGGACATCGCTAAGGAATGTGAAGATAAGACGGCCGCTTACACAAAACAACACGCACACAGGCGTAATTATCCCACTTCCACACATCGCGGTGCTAACGAGCTAAACTGCTGCCAAATCTCCGCTGAATTCCCGGACCTGGACGGACACGCTATACAAGAGGTCACGACCTTGTAATGGAGGGAATGAGGTCAGCTAAAGCTCTAGTAGACGACTGTCAGCGGGGCAGCCGTGACGCGTTTATGAACACGCAGGAACTCAGCAAATCAGAGCTGCTTTGAACCCGAGCTGAACTTTGGGGGCAAAGAAGTCATGACGAGCTCACCATAATCTGTGCACCAAAATGAATCACAGCCTCTTTCTTCTAAATCATCACCGTGTCTCCTGATGGGATTTTGTCCTTCTACGAACTCTCAGATTCACCTGCTGCCTCACTCGCACTTACAGTTTTACAGCATCATCTAAACGCATCATTCTTGGCAGTATATTATTATTATTTTTATGACTGCAAAGATGAGATGCAGTGATTCAAAGCTTATTTCGATTTTTTAGTTTCCATCACAAAAACGGGACAAAAATGTCCTGTACAGCTGGACAAGGACAAAAACAACAGACTTTATTTATTTATTTACACTAGTTTGAGAGGTGTTGCAAGTTATACTCCACTGTGACTGAAACGCCAAAAAAAAACCCACATGGTTTGTTATTAATAATACAAAATTGTAATAAGTGTTTATATCAGTCAGAAAAGGCTGCCTTTGGTGCCAGTTAGATATGTTTTTTTTCATCTTCGGGAGACATTTTTTGACAGGTTCGACTGATACTCTTGTGCCACTTAAACCCTGGAAAATATGGTAGTTTTAAAAAACCGCTAACAATGCGAGCTAGCTAGCTAGCTACCTTTGTCCCTCAGACCATCAGACTGTACAACTCCTCACTCATGGGGAGGAGGAGCAACAGGAAGACAGAGGACAGGAATGAGAGGAACAGTAGTAGCCAGTAAACCGGTAACGATCAGTATGTCTGGTATTTATATTTACATTTGCAAACTGTTTTTTTTTTTTTTGTACTTTCACTTTTGCTACTCTGTGTGCTTCTTACCCTGTATGCTGCTCTACAATCCTGCTGGAACCTCAATTTCCCTGACAGAGTCTTCCTAAGGGATTAATAAAGTTTAATCTAATCTAGCATGTGGTGAAGCTAAAAACTAAATAATGCATTCATGGATCACTTCTTTCTCTGTTTACTGATACTGTGACTTTAAATCATTTAATTTTGCTGTGATGTTACATCGTTATGATGAATGATTCAATGAAAACAGCCACAAAAATCCAACAAATAATAAACGTTTCTAGCCCCACCCACAATACAAGAAAGCAGATATTAATTAGGTTAGCTACATCAAATAGAAAGTAGCACAGACAGAAATGAAAAACAATCAAAAACTATGAAGAAAATGGTCCATTTATGACACTGTGAAAAGCAAAAAGTGAAACTTTGCAGACTTTTTAATCACAATACCCTTGTTCAGGCGCTATGATAGCTCACTATGACAGGTAGCTTAAAAAGAATAACATCATCAACAGGTCAAATGACATAATTATAAGTACTGTAACATTATACTAAGCAAAAATAATAAAATAAAAAAAAAAAACCCAGAAGATGTAAGTCGGTTGGTGCTAGTGCTTATGTTTGGATGAATGGGAATTGAACCCGTCTACATTCTGGTAGCCAAACTAGGTATCCCCCTGATCTACCTGCTCAGTGGGATAAGGAGCTTTACCACTTAACAGAAAGAACTAACACATGCCGCTGACATGTAGCGGCGCTTCAGACCACCTCATTCAAACCCCCCCCTGGTGAAATTTGCTTCTGCCGCCGATGAGCTGGTACTAAATGATTTAACACTGCTGTCTTGATGTCATCACATATGAAGACACTGACAGCATCCACAAGAAACATCCACATCAAGATGTCACCAAGGTTCCAGCTCCGCCCACTTTGGAGTGCACGGAGAAGAAAGTCACACTTTACAAATCCATAAAGAGACGATTGCGTCCTTTTATCCTCTGAGACATTTAAAGATTCGTGTCAGCATCCGAGACATCAATCAGGCCAAAGACACAAGTTAAAGCTAAAAACGAATTCCAAACATCTGCTTTCTTTCCATTCCCCCTTCATCACTCTCTTTCTTCTTTCCTCCTCTTTCTGGCTGGATTCCATGTGACTGTCCTCCACTAGGCGGCAGCATTGAGCCGCTTTCAGAGTGAAAAGAGTGAGACTGAAGTGAGTGAGTGAGAGACAGAGAGAGAGAGAGAGATGGGGAGGCTGGTGTTCGTCAGATAAATGTCTTTGACTCGTTTATTTGTCCGGCTGCGAATGGACAGACATGTGAAAAAAGGAAAGAAAGATGAAGGGAGAGAAAAACTGAATAAAAGTGAAAAAAATGCAGCAAAGAGTAAATATTACAGCAGAAATAAGAGAAAGAGGAAAAAGAGGTAAAGTTGGGTAATTTGATGTATATTATCCGTGCAGCAGTTGGCTGGACGTCTCCCGTCTGACTCTGTTACGCAACAACCGACCGCGAGCAGCGAACTGAAGTCAGTCATCATTTTTGGAAGAGAGAGGATGCAGCCGTCTGACTTCACCCGCCGTCTGCGTCTGACTGATCCATTAAGCTGCCAGTTTTCTCACAGAATTGGAAGAAACACGAGAAGACCAACAGGATGTCTGGCTGGAATCGAACCTGTGACCTCTTTGTTGTCAGACACTCACATCTGAGTCAACCATGTCTTCACACCAGGTCTAATTTCCACTCAAATACAAAAAAAAAAAAGTAACTTCCACTAAAGAACAGAGACAAGAGGACGTGTGAGCATCATGAGCAGGATCTGAATCCAGATGCTCGTCTCCATGGAAACAACACATCTGCGCAAATGAGCTTTTCTGGACAAAACAAATACAATCAAACATAAAACGTGTGGCTTATTAATATGTTAGCTTACACTCCTGGGGGGGCAAGGGGGTGATATTTATTATTTTTCATCCGATAAAAAGTGTCTGCGAAAGGTGAGCAAAGAAGGAAAGAAAAAAGAAAGACAGAAAGAGAAAGAAATGGAAAGACTGCCAAAGATGGGAAAGGTAAGTGGAAGGAAAGACAGAAAGAAAGGAAGGGAAAAAAGAAAGGAAGGAAAGAATAGAAAAAAGGAGGAAGAAAGTCAAATGAAGAATAGGAAAGGAGAGAAAAATTAAGAACTGAACGAAGACGTGTATCTGCAAGGATACAATTATGAACAAGGAGACAAGATAGAAAGTTTAGGAAGCACAACAGGAGGAGGCTGCAGGATATTTTCACTTTTAAGATGCTGATTATTTCTACTTTTAATGAATGAACACGTCCTTAAAATCAACCTCATCCTTAAACAAAAGCTGCAATTTAAAGAATTTAAATTCTTCTTTGAAGTCACTGTTTGTCAAACTGAAACCAAACTTTCCCGGCGGAAGGACGGCACACAGACAAGAAGTGCCTTTGAGCAAACCACATGTAGCTGCACCACAGACGCATCAAAGGTGACTGAGCCACGTGTGGCTGAGGTGGGCGGGGCAAGTCCGGTCAGACGGGCACACTGATGACGCGCAGAGAGCTGCGAACCTCTCTCATACAGTGACACACTCAAAAACTCAACTCTGAATAAATACATGGATAAAAATAAGAGCGGCTGTCTGTGCACGCTCCGTGCACGGAGACAGAACTCCCCCCCGCCCGCCCTCTCGGTTTGGCGCGGCGCCAGCTGCAGCACGCTCCAAACCTGCGCTCCTCTTGCGCCGCTCGCTGCTCAGTTTACACCTCCCCTCACTCCGAGGGGGGAGGGCGAAAGGGAGGAGGAGGAGGAGAGGGGGGGGGGAGTCCCCGACTCCCAGAGGGGCGGGGAGGGAGGGCGACGGGAGCCCTTGGCCGCCTATTCGCCTTCCAGTTGCCTCCGCACTATATAAACACTGAGTGGCGCTCCTGGCTTCGCGCGCACACACTGTTTACGCACGCATCCACACACGCACAGACGGAGAGAGAGAGAGAGAGAGAAAAGAGTGGAGGACACAGCGACAGAGGTGTAGAAGGAGGACGGCGGCTGCTCCTCAGCATCTCCGCGGAACTTCAAAGTGACATTTTTGTTTGAAATTTTGCTATAAATTATTATTATTATTATTATTTTACCGGTTTTGGAATTGGCGCGATTCCTGGAAGAATTTGGTTCGTTTTTGCCTTTTATTCCCCCAGATTTAAGACATTTTTTATTTCTATATTTAATTTTAACTCAGTAACACCCAAAAAAAAGAGAAGAAAAAATTCCAAAAATGAGATTCCAAACAGCGCAGTCCCCACTCAGGTGTGATTCTGGTCCACAGCGCTTAAATCCGTCAATTTAAGAGCGTTTTCGTCACTTTTTGCTATTTCACAAACTGAGCGGACGCAGCTCACCTGTTGCACTTTTTTCTTTTTTCTTTTTTGTAAATGCACAGAAGCGCCACTTTTTGCGCGTTTTAAGAAGTCTACCTGTGCGTTCCAAACACTTCATTCATTCTGTGAAAAGAAAAAAAAAAATCCACACACGCACACACACACACCGCCTCTCCTCCGGGGCGCTTTAGCCGCGTGCGTAAAAGAAAGCTGCGCTTTTACGCAAAAACGAAACAACTCTTTTTTTAACATTAAAAACATCCAGACGGTCCAGATTTATTGCAGTCAAGTATACTTCTGCGCCTCTTTATCAGAGAGGGAGAGAGACAGAGGGGGAAAAAGTCGCGCAGAGCTCCGAGAGACCCGCCGGCTCTCCATCATCATGCTGTTCGACACCTTCGACCTGGTCTCGGCTTTGGCCACGCTGGCCGCCTGCCTGGTGTCCATGGTTCTGCTGCTCGTCGTCTCCCAGCAGCTGTGGCAGCTCAGATGGACGGCGACCCGGGATAAGAACTGTAAGCTGCCCATGCCCAAAGGATCCATGGGATTCCCCTTCATCGGCGAGACGTGCCACTGGCTCCTGCAGGTAAGCGCGCGCTCCGGGCGGGGAGGGGAGCGGCGCCGCGCTCCGGGAGCTGCTTCTCTTACTTTTTTTCTTTTTTTTAAACACATTTTCCACTCTGCCTGTCTGACTTCATTCAGTGTCTCGCGTTCGTGCTGCACAGCACGCACCGTCTACAGTTATTTGGAGAGATTGCGTCACTTGTGTTAAGATTGGTATTAACGCGCCAATCAGCTGCTGTCGGTGCAAAAAACTCAAGTGGAAACTGTCGAATTGTGCGTTCAACTTTAAATTATTTATGGCTCCCCGCTCGGTGGTGCCGCAGAGATCAAATTAAGTTTTACAAACCATCTCTGAATATGTGGGTTATTCGTGCCATGTGCGCGCCTGGCACGGGCACTCCGCGCGCGCTTCAGTTTTGATGAGCCGGAGGAGCAGCGGCAGTCTGACGATCAGACCAGGCGCTCAGCCAGGCGCGTCCCGGTCCGGGTCTGACAGCGCGGGGGGGTCGAGCAAAAGTCAAGCTGACGGGCTATCGGTCAGATCTGATAGTGTGTGTATGTGTGTGTCTGCGCGCAACAGCCACACAGGCTGCACACACTGAAAGAGATTCTGAAAGTGACAGGAGAAAGAAAAGTTAAAAGAAAACGATGAATGGGGGGAAAAAGTGACACCAGACTCATCCAGGGTGGAAGAGAGTCCAAAGAGATCCCTGCATGCTGCATGACCCAAATCCTGGAAAAAAAAAGAAAAAAACAAAAAAAACAGGTGATTTTGTTCTGCAACTTGACTGAGGTTTGGAAAAAAAAAGTTTTAAAGCCTCTCTGGGCATGAGGGAGGACATTCAGATCATTTGGCAGAAATGCTTCACTCCTCCTCTGGAATTGTTCCGATTCAGTTTTTCTCTCGATACCAAAAGACTGTTATTGTCTGATGCTAAGCACATGAGCCAGTGGATATAAAACTGCTCTAAAAAAGTTGTGTGTGGAAAAGCTCTTTCTACCAGAAAGAGAAAAATAAAATGCATTAATTTTTTTTATGTATGATCCAAGACAGTGATCTCAAACTCAGATGGTGTGAGGTGAACCGCAGGTTTATCTGTCACCTCTTGAATATTCAAAGGGTTAAAATAAAAATCCTTACTTGAGAAAGACATATCAGTCACAATAAATATTAATAATAAAAAGATTTTTTTTAAAAGTCAAACTGTCTGAAACCAGTCAACCATTCAGAATTCTGCTGCTCCAAATGAGCCAAATGCAAAATTAAAAATCTATTCTGACCCTCAGTTGTATAGTTTCTCCAGAATTAAAAAAAAATGTTAGTCTTGCGTAACTATCTCACAAATTGGATCACGCCCTCAAATCAGGAGTGTGACACCACTGGTGTGAAGTGACCAACAATCACAATTTTTTTAATGCTAACAACAAAAGAAGATGTGAAACATCAGTTTAAGTTGATGTCATTCAACTGTAATCAAAACTTGAACCAACTTGGACTGTTTAGGCACATTTATGGCAAATAAGGATAAAATTACAGAAAGAAAAAAAAAAAACAGTCAATATCGGCTATCAGTATCGGTGCATCAATGTTTGCGACCCAACTGTCTGGACTTGAGAAAAAATTTTCATTTTCAACAAATATATTCGATGAAAGTCAGTCTTCTACTCTGAAAATGCCACAATCTGTGCTGAGGGACTGTTTGAAGAACGAGACGCAGACCAAAAAGGAATGTGGACTAAAAATGAGGGGAAAGGAATTATCAGCCATTAGTTTTCCATGACCGTGCCTGGATGCACGTGAATACTGCTACTAACCAGCAGCTGTCAGTGCGAACTGATGGCTCCCAGGAGCCTGCCGATGGAAAGAGGTGGGGGGGGGAGCAAAAAATAAAGAAAGTGAAGAGGAGGCGGGGGTAAAGAAAGAGGGAACCCCCCCCCCCAAAAAAAAAGTGAAGCGAGAAGGGGAAAAACAAAAAACAAACAAAAAAAAAGCAGGGGCTTGACGAGCAAAGGCAAGTTGGCCTCGTGCGGAGCTTGAACTCATGGTGCTCCTCTCCGTTACATCTGACACCGCGCGAGACGCGTTCCTGGAATGCAACTGAGGACCAAAGCCAAGTTTATGGTGAGGGAGAGCATGTCAGTCAGACGGAGGACTAAAAGGCTGTGTGTGTGCACACGTAGCAGGACCAAATGAGTCCAACAGCAAACCTGGGACTGACCACAGGGAACGCCAGGATTAGAGGAAAGTGTAGATCCCAGAGATGGGAGCCAAGTGACCATCTGCTTTAGGAAAGGAATAGATGGGGATCGAAGCCGATTCTTCCCGCCCTCATGCTTGATTTTGTTTTGAAAACCAAAACAACTTCAGCGACAGATGTTTGGTTTCAGGACAAAACATGACTGTGATGAACAGCATCGCTGCACGAGTGAAAATAACACAGGCACATTTACAACAAAGAAAATGATTCACAAAGTGCACAGTCTTAGATATAAATCTTCTTGGTGTTACCTTCAATATTTTGGCCTACAAAGACATTTTTACCACTTTTATGCAGCATTTGTTCCAGCAACACATGTTGTAGTTCCACTTGCCCACCAGAAGATGGAGTACTGAACAATCAGACTTTCAGACATAAACACTTTGTGATACAAAATTGGATCAAACCTACAAAATCACTGCCATACAACGAACGAGCCACAGCCGTACCATAAACCTTCAAACTCTGAGTGACACTTCCTCACAGGAAAAGTGAACAAAAAGCCCCTCAGATTCTCAGAGGTGCTGCATTTTTCTGTTTTGAAACCAATGTTTTTATCTTATTTTCTGGTAAAAGGTGTTCCACTGGGCACATTAATACTGCTCACATCACTGTATTTAACATTAAAGCTGCATTCACATGTTGACAGCATGCCGCACACAGTAAATCGCATAGTTTACCGTTTTCATGTCGCAGCAGCATCAGTGAAAGTTGAGCAGTTTTGAAGTTCAACGCCATGTTTTCCTATGGAGAGGTCAGTTTGCTTGACACAGATCAGCACAAGTCAGGACAGATTGGTTATACTTTTATTGATTCTGAACACATATAAAATTTTCAGAAGGTTGGCAGGGCTCCTGACCAGCTCGGCTACCATGTGCTCAGGTCCGGGCGATCCAGTGGAGTCTCAGTGTAACTCAGCATCAGATTTTCACAAGATAACCTGATTTATTGAGTACAGAGTGTACACCCAGTTTGTCTGGAGACAGATCAGGTACGGGTCAGGCCGAGGTGGCCGGGAGTCCACCAAACTCCAGAAAAAAAAACACTTTCCCCGACTTTTGCTAAGCGGTGAGTCTGCTCGGGAGGACTCGGCGTTGTTGTTACAGCCGAGGTGCACCGAGTTGTAAGTCGGCATGAAGTAGCGCAAAATGGCACAAAGCGTTTCCACGTGCGAGAGCTGCCTTTAAAAAAAAAAAAATCAGCTTGTTCTGATTTTTGCAGCTGCAAGGACAAAGTAGATGCTCAATTCTTTTCAACAACGGTCAGAGACGGACCTGGTTTTGTCTCGCAAATGTCGATTCTCACAATCAGAGATTCTTGTTTCAATATAACACGGTGCAAAACACTTCAAACACAGTTGCATCATTATTTCCCGCCGAATGAATTCTGCAAAAATATCTAAAGTTCCCGGCTGAAAGGCAAAGTTAAACTGATCAACTGTTCAGCACTTTAAAGTTTCTCAATACACACATTAGCAAAATTACTTTTTTGCTCACAATTTCAGCAAATAAGATCATTTTCACGCTAGCTACATGCTAGCTTAAACAGGCCAAGTTAACAAGTTTTGCAGCTAGCGCAGTCACGACGTGGACAATGAGGGAACGTACTTATACGGAATAATCTATAAAATCTAAAACTCTGATACTTGCAACATTATGATGACAACTTGTGACAGAGCCGCTGTGTGAGTTTGTGGATTGGATGTTCAAAACAAAATATCATCGCGGAAGACCATCTAAAATTTGGCCTCCGCTGGGAAATGTTGAAGAATTGGAACAAATCTCCACAAAACACACCAAAACCAATGTCAAAAAAAGCTAATGAACCTTGGATCTTAATGATCGGCTCGAGTCTGACCTAGAAAACCGTTAACCTCTGAGGTGGATCTGGACGGGAGACTGTTTGCGACTAATTGAGCCCGTTTTCCAGGGTAACAATCTGGACTCCAGCTTGTTTTCTGGGCTGCAATAAGAGATTTAAATGATGTCCTGAGGTGGCAGCAAATGCATCACGTTTCTCTGGATTGCAACAGCTTGGCAAGAAACTTTTGCAAAACCTATTTTCTCCTCCTTTAAAATTTCCTGCAGCTTTCCTACACAAACATTTCTCTGTAAAAGTATATGTACGGAGAGTAAAATTTAACCTTTACGCTCGGGCAGCAGCGGCATGGTTTTTTTTTTTCTTCTTCTTCATGGGTCCCTTTTAAAAGGCGCTGCAGTTAGAAACAGTTTTATGGTGGCACTGCCAAAGTCCTGTCTGCTCTCATTAGGACCTGCAGCTTTCTGAGGGGACGGTGCCAAGAGGGAGCGCTACCGAGCAGACACATACACACAGAGGCCGACACGGCCCGCGGTCATTTATACTCCAAAGTAAAAACACATTAGTTATGCAACCACACATGCAGACACAGCAGCCTATACACGTCTCATACAGGTGTGTGTGTGTGTGTGTGTGTGTGTGTGTGTGCACCAAACCACCGTTTATGCACAAAAACACATTTGCAAACATTCTAATTTTAACCATTTCTAATAACGGCGGGATGTTGCAGAACAACAGCACACACCCTTGTGATTTGGCGCTAACTGAGCAGGTTAGCTCTAACATCCATATGTTGTGGTGCAGAACTGCAGTCCAGTCTTTTGGCACAATGCAACGACGGCAACACCAGAACTCAACTCAACTTGGCTCAACTAGAAATGAGTTTTTAAGCAGTTTGGCCCAAATGTGGCTGCTTTGCCTCTGCTGACTGACAGACGTCTGTCTGGGTGACTCCGCCCACTTACGACTACACCCAGACTGTGACCGTCCCTGTCTGAAGGAGGCAGCACAATGACTGTGAATATAATGCAGATCATCTAAAAGTGGCCGTGGGTCAAATTCAACCGCAGTCACGGGTCATTTAGAAATGATTTTTTTTTAACACTGACAGACAGGAGGTTGAATTAATGAATCCATTTTACAGCCTGTTGTGAAAACATTAGGTCTTACCTGGAAGAGGAACTATTACATTTTACGAAAATTGGCTTATTAATACATTAGCTTACAGTTTGGGGGGGAATTAATGATTTTTCATCCGATTTTACACAAACTTCCTCATTGTGTCTGTTTAAAACTTGTTAAAACTAATAAATGTAACCTCCCTGGCAGCGGTAAAAATGCAAATAACCCCTGTAGGGACTCCTATATTTACTTTAACTACTATTTCATTGCGCACAGTGTGAACCCAACATATTTCATGTTTCTTCTGGTCAACCTCATCCATTCCTGTATCTCAGGCCTGCAACACATTAAAAAAAAGCTCAGACGAGGGGCAATTTAAGGCTAGTAATGAGGTTACAAAAATAAAATTTAAATGATATGATATGTGATGTGAACAGGTGACTGTAATCATGATTTGGTATAAAAGCAGTATCCTTGAAAGCCTAAGTGTTTGAGGAGCAAAGATGGGTAGATGATCTTTAGTTTGTTCACAACTGCGTGACAAAATTGAAATGTTTAAAAGCAATGTTCCAAAAAAGAATTACTGGAAGGAATTTGCCTATTTCTCCCTCTAGAGTACATTCATATCATTACATGATTCAAGGAGTCTGACGGAATTTCAGTGCCTGAAGAACAAGCCTAAACTGAACACCGGTAATCTTCAATCCCTCAAATGACACAGCATCAAAATTCATTATTCATCAATAGCTGATATAACCACATGGACAAGGGGGATTATTCTGGAAGAGATCCATCAAACAGCACTACAATACAGAGTTATGTTCACAAATGCCACTTACAACTTTACTGTGCAAAAAAGAAGCCTCATGTTAACCTTAACTAGAAATGGTTTCTAGATCTCTGGGCCCCAACAGTGAAGAATTCTGAAAAAAAAAAAAAAAAATGCAACAATGCCAACCCCGTACTGTTGCACACCTTAAGAGATGTTTGCAGGAAGAACGGGACAAAAGAATACCTGAAACGTTTTATCGTTTGACATCCTCAACACCAAAATGTGTGTTAAGTGTTGTGAGACGGAACCTCAACTTTTTTTGGAATGTGTTGCAGGCCTTAAATGCAGGAATGGACGTATATTAGCAAAAGCAATTAAGCTGAGCACACAAAACATGAGGTATCGACTTCATAATGTCTGCAATGGAACAGAAATGAAAGTAAATCCAAGAATCACTTTTTTTTTCATTTTCCACATCATCTCAACTTCTGATTCAGGACTGGACTCCTCACTTTCTGTCTCGCTTTTGACTTCTTTTCTGACACCTGTTCTACGGTCTCCTGCATTTTCACTTTGTCTCTTGCAACAACAACAACGTTTGGTAAGAGCAAACAAACGCCATCAGATATCAGACGAAATGTTAAATAATGTCATTTTGTGCAAAGGTCGTAAGCTAGCACATGCTTCTGGTTTAGTGAGCACATTAAATTCTGGACAGATGACATTCATACTGTGTTGTCTGTCAGAGAAGCTTTAAAGTTTGTGACTTTAATTTTGCTGCCTTGCTTTGCGTTTTTTTTCCTCCTTTTTTCTTGCATTGTTGAGTTTAATAAACTAAGAAAATATCCAGGACACTCAAAATCATCTTTGCATTGAAACGACTCACCAGTATGAGTCCTCCTTGGTTCAAATTTTTATTTATAAAAAAATAAATAAATAAATAAATGTGTTTTCTTTTGGTGGCTTCTTTGATTGTTCACACGATCACTTGAAAATTAATAAATACAAATTTCACAATGTGGTGTAAAGGTTGAATCTGCCCTGTTTTAGCTGTCGGAGCCATAATATTGTAAGATTGGCAGTTTTAAAAAATAACAAAAATGAAAATATGGACTACAACATATCGACTGTGATCCATGTAAGGGGGTGGAGCTCGAAATTATGTGGGGAAAAGAAAAACAAAAAGACATATTAGGGCGAACCTTTTAAAAAAGCAAATATTTTTTACCTTTACATTACAGGATGGTGAAGGTACAATCTTCTACTCATAACTCTACATTGTTGCTTTGAACTGCTCATGTTATATCTCCACCCTGTAGTTTTTCTCTGGGTCATGTCTTTATTGTTCGTGGTGCTACCTTCGGTCCTGGATAGCAACCACGCGGGTCGAGAAGCAGCGCATCTCTGCCTCTCAAAAGTAACCATCCATTTGTCACAGCCATGAGTGTGTTCTTTCCACTGGGGTCTTCAACGCTGAGGCGGCTGCATGTGGAAATGTGCCACATGGACAAAATGTGGTAGCCGACATTCCCTCACAATGCAAGTGACTTCTTCTCACTGGACCTTTAGCACAAAGTTGCAAAAAGTCACTGAAATATTCCTAATTCAAAGCCGTTGGGGTTTTTGTTTTCACCCTCCAAACAGAAAAGAAAAGTCACTTTTCACGTCCAAACTTTGGCTAAAACCTGAGCACTTGAGGACATCTGAACACCTTTATGGAGCCTTCTTCTTCTTCTTTCTAAGACGTGGGGTCTTTGTTGTTTTTGGAGGATTGTGCCTTTTAACAGCTCAGACAGAGCGGGAACTGTGCGGTCTGATGGGCCGCAGTCCGCTCATCTATAGTTGGTTCCATTACTGCGGTCCAGCCCGCCGTGTGCTGCATAGCTGTGGTTACGCAGCACTGAGTGGAAGCCTGCGCACACTTAGACACGGCGCAAATGGAAACATGTGCACATACGTGCACAGAGTCATCCAACATGAAGCGGTCTCACATGTACAGTGCACCGAGGTATAGTTAACATGCAGCGCTCAGATCAAATTACCGAGCTAATTTTGCTCTTTTGTGCCGTTTGATGCTGCGAGACTGGCGGCTGGGTAGCGGGCGGAGTTTGTGCCGGGGGAGCGATACATAGTTCATTGAGCGGGCATAAGGGTCCGTCTTTTGTGTGTATGCGTGCTGGGAAACACGGTTAACATTCAAAGCAGGACCCTTGGACCTCCGAGGACTCTTCGTGCTTCGAACTCCGTGTCTTCTGCTCATCTCTTCTGTTTTGTCCCATTTGATAATCTTGTTAATTTTGTTGTTGCTGAATAAGCAAGACGCTCCTTTGGATGCCTACCGTCCAATTCATTTGACCCAAAATCAATCTGTTTGTCATCTTTGATTCCATTCCCGTTTGTTTCTAGCCAAGCCAACAATTTAAGCGACGGATCCTGTTGTTTACTGGCTGTAAAGCGTTTTAATCAGGATAAATTACAGAAAATCTAATATTTTTAGGTTTAAACATTTTAACACGTGGATAAACCGATTTTAAGGCGCTTTCACTTCACGATAAACAGGTTTCAAACCAGATCGCGCTTGTGGATCGATTCAGAAAGAGCAAGTAAAACAGAGACAAACTGGCTTAAACGAGATGAAAATATATCCGGATTTTGGACGGTTGCTCAGTCAAATTGAGCAATTTGAATAATAATGTCTCTGTCAGGTCTCCAGAATTATCCTCAACATTCACAGGTGTAACTTAATTAGCTAACTGACGCTAATCAGTAATCGCAGCCTTAAATAAAATCAGCTACTACAAGACGTGAAATAAAAACTGCTTTTTCTTTCTCCATCCGCTCCTGCCTTCTTCATCCTCCTCCTCTTCCTCCTGTAGAGATTAGCAGGAGGTGCTGGCAGTGTTCACCCTTGCCCCCTCTTTCACCCCGGGAACACACCGCCCCCTCCCCTGTTGAACAGCACTCTCGTCCTGGCTGAGTGTAGAAGGCAAAGTTAAGATCGCTCGCTCCCTCCTTAATGTGTGTATGTGTATGTGTGTGTGTGTGCGCGTGCGACAGGCAGAGTGGTCCATGTCCAGGTGCACATGCTTAAAAGCAAGCGTGCTGCTTTAGCTACATGTATGTAAGCGAGGACGAGTGCTGAAGTCCGTGTGTGTGTGTGTGTGTGTGTGCGTGTGTGTCGGGGTATTAGCCGGGGTCCCGGGGTGACCGCTTAGAGAGTTCTGAACAACCATAATCTCCCTTTCTATAATGTCCCCGGGTCAGGGGCCAACACTCTCTCTCCCTCTCTTTCACGTTTTTTGGCTGAACTATCCGTAGCCCCTTTCCTTAATCCGTCCCTTTGAGCCGAGCGCCCTTCCCAACTCTCCAGCTCCTCTGCCACGCTTGCCGCTCCTTTCTCTCTTTTCATTTTTGGCGCCTTGCTCTCTCGCACTTTTTTTTCCCGTGTTCCCTTCTCTTCCTTCGCTCTCTGTGTCACCCCTTCTCTCCATTCCTTGTCTCTTATTCCTTCCCTGCCTCGCTCGTTCCGTCTCTCTCTGATGCGGCGGCGTGACAGCAAATGGACGGGTGCATTGTCAAGTCAAGGACCTATCACAGCATTCACACAGAATAAACTGGTTCACTGGTATCGCAGCCACATGACTGACAACATAAAAGAAAGAAGGAATTCCCTCACAGCCTTTGACCTCTTTTCGTCTCTCGTTCTTCCCGGCTGCTCACTCTCTCTGCCGATTACCCTCGTTTAAAAACAATAAAACTCCCTTTTGTCAGGTTCTGATATCGTCTTCAGCTTTGACACTCTGCACTGACTGCCGTGAGCCTTCTGCTCTTCTCATCCATCAATCAAGTGTTTCTGAAGGTGTTTCTTCACCTACACTTATTGCCATCATCCCACTGATATCTAAGCAGCTCTTGGCTAGATTTGGTGGCACAACTGGCCGACTTACAACTTGACACACATCGGCCGGTTTTCCCAAGCAGCTCTCCGCTGGCTGTGTTTGCTTTTGAGCTCTCCTGAACTGGCACACCACTCGGCAAAAGTTGGTCAAAGTAGTTTTTTTTTTTTCCTGGAGCCTAGTGTTACTCTCAGATAACTGAGTTGACTTGCGCTCAGATCAGGACAGCCCAGGGGAGGCCTGGAGTGACCTCGGTCAACTCTGGGTAAACTCTGGTGTTCATACTTTAAGGAACTCCGGATGGTGTGGGGTAGATCTTTCCATGCTGCACCAACACCAACCTGAGCATAACTCAAGGCAGCCAGGAGTATGACCAAGCTCCTGAAAATCTGGGATATGTTCAAAACTAGCAAAAGTTTAACAAGCCTTTCCCTACTTGTGACAAGCAACGGAGCCCCACTTCAACCAGGAAAACCACGGTGGAACTCAGCTTAACTCTGGGTAAACTCCAGTGTACACAACATCATGAACTTGGTAAGTCTTTCGATGTCAAGTTGCACCATGCCGAAACCAACCTCAGCCAAGTCTAGACAGCCAAGAGGAAGACCAAACTCCCAAAAATGGCAGACATTCCAACATGTTTAACCAACCTTTCCAGACTTCTGGAAAACCAATTTTCAACAAGCCAGCATTAAATTTAATTCAATTCTGTGCAGTGTCACCCCAAGAAAACTGGCTAACGGTTTAAGCCTCCAGACACTCTTTGGATTAGCAAAGTAAAATGAACAGAATAGTTTTTTCCCCATAAAAGTCACTTTTTAGCACCCTGTGGTTAAACAGTGAATGCATATCACCAGAATACATTAATTACTCCACAAGAAACTCATTTTCGAGCAAACTCTGTTGCGTTTAGTCGTAGACAAGGAAACCATGAAATATAGCTGTATTTGTTATCATCCACTTGTTAGTTACAAAGCTGGTAACAAAGTCTGCATTCACTGCATGGACTCTCGTCAATTGTTGTGTTGTGTTCTGTTTTGTAAACTTTTTTGGTAGAATGGTCTAAGCAGTGGGTCACCCCTCTGAGTCTGGTCTGCTCAAGGTTTCTTCCTCAGTATCATCAGAGGAAGTTTTTTCTTACCACTGTCGCCTGTGTGCTTGCTCTAGGGGTTGGTAAGGTTAGATTTTACTTGTGTGAAGCACCTTGAGGCAGCTTTGTTGTGCTCTGACACTATATAAATTAAATAAATGGAAACTAAATTGAATTAAAAAAAATAAAAGCATGAACAGCATGTGACTGGATGTGCACAAAGTAAATAATGGTTGGAAAAATATCAGCCTGGTGTACGTATGCACTTTTTGATTGTTATGCACCACTGTGGATTGGTGTGTGTGTGTGTGTGTGTGTGTGTGTGTGTGTGTGTGTGTGTGTGTATGTGTGTGTGTGTAGACCATACAGTGGACAGACACAGAATAAATTCTGCACATGCAAAACTTGCGTGAGTTTTCCTGCAGCGTGTTTGTCCAGAGTTTGGCTGCAAAATCGCATTTTAAATCCAAATTCCCTCACTGTGCAGTCTAACCTCCATGTCTTCACAGGCTATTTTTTTCTTCTGGATCTCCTTTTGCTTCTCTTTCCATTTAAAGCAACACGTTCACCTGAACCAGTACATTATTCTCTTTCATAATGTTTTCTCTCGGCATTGAAACACTCACCCTGTTCTGTATTAGTGTCACCCTAATATTTGGGCTCTCAGAGTTCCCCCTCTGCTCCCCTCCCTGTGTGTCGAGTGAGCCGTGGAGTTGATCTGAATAAACATAATTAGCCTCTGTTTTTTTGTCTTGCACTAATAAAAGAGTCATTTGTTGGACATTTCCACTGCACTACAAAGACGACATTTATAAGCCGGGTCCAGGTTTGCCCCCAGGCCAACCCCAACACAACAGATGGGGGTATTTTTAGCACTGCCGGCGCTAGCTACCGCTGCTCGAACAGTGTGAGCGAGTGTTTTTTAGAAGGGAAAGAGAGAGGAAAGACTTTTGACAAGATTTTTGGCAATTTATGTTATCGTGGTGGCGTTTGTATGAAATGTCTGGATATGTCCGAGTGAGACCTTCTAGTTTTGTCTGTTTGGATGACATAGAAGGAAAGTCCTCACCCGCTCTCACCCCTGCCTCCCTCATTTATTGAGGTTCTTGTATTATTTTCAGTAAATCTGTGTTTTAAAAAAAGACATTAAAGGGACCATTTAGAAGCCGCTGTCCTGACTGGAGAGGTTCGGGCTCAAACATTTGGAAGCACAACACTTTTAGGACATTAGCTCCTGTTTCATTCCGAACTTTAATTTGTAACAGTTTAAGAGCATGCATGACCTTTAACCCTTCCATAATCTTTATTTGAACCTTCTCCTAAGTTAATCTCAATTCTCATTCTAATGTTGTATTTTTATAACTGTTCAGAGTCCAGGTTGTAAGTAAAACCTTGCAAAAACAGTTTTGTGCAATAAAGAGGAAATTATCTTGTTATACTGTACCGCATGAAACAGAGGTTTTAATCAGTGTGTGATTTAGACACACCGCTTTACTACATTTAATAGTTTATTTTTGGGGGACGCCCACACTTTACCTGGTTGTAGCAAATAGATGGTTACTTTAGAGATGTGGGGTTGGAGCGGTTGTCCCCCTGGGTGGTTGCCATCTAGGACCCAAGGCTGGTTCCATGGTGATGTGGATGCACCAAGGCATGCTCTCAGACTTGACTTGACTTTAATATGATATTCTAAACAAAATCAAACATTAACGCCTCATTCCTTTTTATAGACTGATCATCCTCCAAAAGTTCCAGTGGACATAACTAGAAAAGCAATCAGAGTGCATACTGGATTACTCTATCAACCAACAGAGGGCAGTCGAAGGTTTGACCTTTTAATAGTAACAAGACAAAAGGAAAAATCTGTGAGATAGCGCAAGATCACAGCCAAAATTTAACCAACTCTTCCTCGACCCAAGAACAACATCTGTACAAAATTTCATGAGCATATGTCCGTTACTATTTGAGTTATCTTGTGGATGAGGTCAAAATGTATGAATCATCTGGCTGCACTGAAACACAGTATAAGTGATGATTAAAATGGTTATTTAACCTGCAGACTCACGTAATCAGTGTCTGTAAATTTACATTAAGGTCGGAGTCATTCAAATCTGGAAGGCTGGAAGTCTGGTGGAAAAACTGGATTTTACAAGAAAAAGTCAAGTCATTTAAAAAAAGTTTTTAAATAGAACACGTTCATAATAATAACAGTAATGATTATTTTCTACCCTGCAATCATTCATTTGGAGCTGCTGCTATTCGCCTGCCTGCATTGTGCTCAGTGTTTTCTGCTTTACCTACGTCATGTTTCGTGCCACCACTGCCAGCTTGTACATCCCTTAGTTGCTACAGCAACGCATCCACAATAAGCACTCGAAAACTTTATGTCAGCCAGGCATCAAGAGAAACCGCGTCATGGTTCTCAGCTCACATTAGAGCTTGTTGCCTGCGACCTCGGCGGTAAAATCGGGCATTATGTTGCGGTAGCAATTTTGGTTTTGGGGTTCTTACTGAACTGGTGGGTGTTTACAGTGACCTCGCTCCAGTGATCCTTGGAGGGAAAGTCTGTTTCAGCCTGGGCAATCAGTGTGAAGCTGAGACGCCTGCGCTGCTGCTGCGATGTCTGTGCACGTATGCGGTTATGCATGTGCACTCCTGCATGAGAAACAATGCATCATGACATCACGGGTTTTCCATGCTCGTGTGTCTGTATGCATGTGTGTTTGTGCGTGCGTGCCTGTACCCCAAAATCTGGGGGAAAGATGGAGAGCGTCGTGTATGTTTCTCACCTAAATGTCATCCAGACCACACCCCTCGCACGCATGCACAGACACACTTTATTTCAGCCTAATGTCCTGTTTGAGACGTTTTCATCTGTAGAGGAATCAGACAGATGAACACTTTCTCCTGCAAAATGAAAACAGAAACGGAAAGTGTATGTAGGTGATGCACAAACATACACAATCAGCTCAAAGGCCGATTGAGGCTGTATCTCAGTTACAGTGTGTGAAAGGGAGCCTTGTTTGGATGCTTGAGGAACTCCCTTCAATTTGTGTGGATGTGTGTGTGGACTTTATCTACCTATGTGAGGACCAGGATAAAGTTTATAGCCCACAAGTGAGGACACTGTTGGAAAGTGAGGACATTCTGGATGGCGTTCACTTTTGCAAATGACGTCAGAGGACAGTTTGACAATTAAGACTTGGTTTTAGGGTTGGAGCAAAGACTTGACTTTAGATTTGGCGTAAAGTCTTGGCTTTAGGGTTGTGTAAAGTCTTGTCTTTAGGGTTGTGTAAAGTCTTGGCTTTAGGGTTGTGTAAAGTCTTGTCTTTAGGGTTGTGTAAAGTCTTGGCTTTAGGGTTGGCATAAACACTTAGCTTTAGGGTTGGCGTAAACACTTAGCTTTAGGGTTGGTGTAAAGTCTTGGCTTTAGGGTTAGTGTAAACACTTAGCTTTAAGGTTGGCGTAAAGTCTTGGCGTTAGGGTTGGTGTACACATATAGCTTTAGAGTTGGGGTAAACAGTTAGCTTTAGGGTTGGTGTAAAGTCTTGGTTTTAGGGTTGGCGTAAACAAAGCTTTGGGTTGGCATAAAGACTTGGCTTTTGGATTGGTGTAAAGTCTTGGATTTTGGGTTGGCATCAGGACGTGATCTTAGGATTGGCATAAAGACTTGGCTTTAGGATTGGCGCAAAGACTTGGCTTTAGGGTTGGTGTAAAGACTTGGTTTCATAGTTGGCGTAAAGACCTGGCATTAGGGTTGATGTAAAACTGGTGGAACATGTCATCTGAACTAGCTTGTTCAAGTAACCTCTAACCATGTGTCCAATTTTTTTCAACACTGCGATCCATTCTTCATTGCTGAGGTCTTGTATATATCATGAATTTTAAGGTAGGCATGAAAACGAAAAAAAAAATGTGCCCAGCAGACTCCTAAGATAATCAGGATATTGGTATAGCTCTCAAGCTGCAGTTGGTAGAAAGATGAATATGACATCACTCATTAAGTCAATCTTTTTTGACAATCCCAGCATGCTATCAGATGATGTACATCACCCCCTTAAAGACTAGGGTCAGGATGGGGATTAGGCATATCACTGTGATGGTTCATGTCAAGACAGTGTTTCTTACAGTCAATGATACACCAGCTTCATATACTCAACATTCAAGTGCCACTTTGACTTTCTGAGGTTCTGCTGTCCAATGGTTCTATGAACAACTGCTCCAAGACTCATCTAAGTCATGTCCAGCTCTTATCTCTGTAAATCTGTATTAAATGGTGTTTGATGACTATTAACACATTTATAGATTTTATTTTCCTCCTTCAACATGTATATCACATTGAGTGAGACAAACAGGGCAACGAGTGACGACTGCTGGTGTATGTAAACATGTATATCACTTAAAAACAGAAATAAACCATGTCCCAAGAACCCCTGCACAACACAGTTTCAGTTTTTCCCCGCTCTACTCAAAGCTAATGATCTCAGACTCTTCAGAGTTGTGGAAAGTTAAACTTGGCTAAACAGCAGTGTAGAGCCAGAGAGTACTGTAAAATGTGAACTGTTGGGGTTCCCAAAGAGCAAGGTTGGGTTGAGGGCTGGAGAACGCATGGTCCTCACAAAGACAGTTAAACCAGCCATGTATGTGCACACGTGCGTGCATGTGCAGGCCTGCCAGGCAGACATACTAAACCATTCGACATCCATGTGGCAGCAAAATGCAGCTTGGAAAACAAGCCGGCTCTTAACGCACACACGCCCTCAGGGCTCCAGGGGCCAGCCAGCGACCTGGTGTTTGTGTGTGCGCATGCCGCAGTAAAAAGAGGAAGTGTACAGGAGCTGTGAAAACAGCCCAGGTCAACAGTTTGTACCCAGTCAGGTCAACAGAGACGCAAAGAAAGAAAAGTATTTTTCTACCCAAAACTGATTTGCAGAAAGAGCTGTAATGGACTGAGAAGTAAAAGTGCAAGCGTTACTTGAAAATATGCACGCTTTAAAGAAGCGTCGTGGCTGCAGTGTCAGGTTTGCGTAGGTAAGAGTACTTCTGTGAAAGAACTCAAACATTTGTCAAAGAGGTGCAAATGTGCTACGATCAACGACGTAGTAAATGAAGAGATAAAGAGGAAGTGGGTTTGAAGGTTTTATAGAGAGTGCACCAAAAACACCTCCAGTGTTTATTTCCCCATTTGTGAGCATTTGAGGGAACCCCCCAACCGCCCCAACCTCCCGAAGAAAAAAAACTAGAGTCATCAGGAGATGACATATCCCCCCAGTCCCCACAAATCTGTACTCAACTAGTGTCGGGGGATCCCCCATGTACACCCTATGCTAAATATGAATGAAACTGGCCAATAGGGCACCGCAGTCTCGTTTGAGGGTGGGCGCTAAAGGGGTAAAATACGACACATACAACGTAATTTCTCTACTTCTAGGGGGAAGAGAACGATGCTACTCTGGTTAGCTGTGCGGGCTAACACTTACCGACACACAACGTCTCGCATTTGCCTCGTCTTCTCTGCTCCACTGGAAACCAGGAAAAAAAACTTTTCGTGACTGCTTCGGTGATTGCAGCTGAAAACAAAACAGTACACCATCTTTCCATGTGAACTTTTGCTGTGTATATATTGCACAATGGAGCGGAGGTCCCCATAAGTGGTCAAATCAAGCGATATCAAGCAGGGTTCAAACGAGACTGCCCTATTGGTTCTTGCGATATCCTGTTAACAAGTGAAAGCAGACGGATGAACAGACAGACAGACGGACACACTATATCCCCCGTATATCATACCGGGGGATAAAAAGGTGTAAGCTTTAGATAAGCCTTGAGGTTCATTGGGCCGGTACCTATCTGCAGATATGTCAGCATGAGGCGGACAGGCCACTGTTATGCTCTGTGAAAGTCCTGCCAGTCCATCACAGGTTACTTCACGAGCCAAGACCAGTGCACATTTCTAGCTGGGTGGACTGAGACGATGCAGATGAAGTGTCTTGTCGAAGGAACCAAGTTACCATATGCTTTTGGGTCTATGTCCTATGTTTTTACTTTTGAGCAATCACAGCGACTTCACAAACAAACAAAAACACAACAAACCAATTATGACAACAAAAGGCAATTCACATTGTTGAGTGACAGGCAAAGGAGATGACCAAATATAAACCTACATGACTGCAGTTTTAGTTCAAGTCATTGTGAAAATCATCTAAATTTTCTAGTAGATTCAGCGAACATTTCCTGTCAACAACATAACCAATCAAACTTTTCCAGGGATCTGGTATTAATCCGAGTCAGACTGGGCGGTCAGGACTAAACCACCTCCAACCTGCCTTCTTGGGTAAATTAATATCATCACCTCATGAAAAGGTCTTAACATCTGAAGCACTTTTGGGGACAATTACAGACAGTGTTACAAAGGTGGGGCACATTAGGTTGGATGCTAATTAGCAGCATTTTCCATTTATTAAAGTAGTCTGGCAATCAGGGTTTTCAAAGAAACATGAAACAGCTACCCTGGCAGCAACAAGGCCGAAGCATCTGTGCTCAATTTTGTTCCGCACAAAGAAAAAAAAAATCTGAGGGTGAAAACATAAAGAAGCCAGAGATGAGCTATGACTAACCACAAAGAAAAACAGGAACAGACAACAGGTCGGTTTTGCCAAAAATAAAAAGTAAGTCGATTCAGTCACTGCCTGATGTAACTAACGGCTACGTCACTGTTATAACAATACAAGTTGTATTCAGCATCAAAAACACCTACAACTGACCAAATCAGGAGAATCAAATTGTAAAAAATAGGAGTTTTATCTGACAAGAAACTATTTCAGGTAGTACAACTGCAATATTACAACTTTATATAAGGTAATCTTTATACTGATAATTTATATGATGTTGGGAATATGCCTGAATGATCAAAATAAGTCCACAACTTCCAAAGTTTAGAATTACCCTTATAAAAAAAACACATCCAATGTTTCTTTTAAAAAGCAGATCTGGAAACACTGTTCGGGTGAAGTACAGACTTGATAAAATTATAGTTGATAATAATATTGGGACTATATATAGTCTATAAATATACTAAATATAATGGGACTAACCTAGTTCAATAAAAGTTAAAATACAAAAAATATACATTAGTAATAATACTAATAATATTACAGGAGTAATCTTGGACTAAAATGTTTTACAACATATTTCATAATATATTTTTTTTAATGGTGCATATTTATATATAAGCTCCATTTCTTTCCCGAGGAGGCCACTCGGGTCAAACCGTTGGCGAAACTTTTCTTGGTGTTACTGTTAGGAATTTAGCGTACGTGAAGGACAGCGTGTTTTCTGAATGTGCTGGCGAAGGACGTGTTTGAGAGATTTGGTGCACGTGTTCTCAGTACTGATTGTGCACGTCATACATGTAACACAGTAAGCTGCCCTCCGGCTCATATATATTCTTTTCACTCAAACAGCCCATTTACAGTTCTGGGGTCAGCTACCCCTCTCTCTGTTGTGACCTGAACCGTTTAGAGGTCAAAGTCAAAGCTGAACCCAGGTCAGCTCACTAACTGACTCGAGCTCCGATCCTCTTGGGGTTTCCTGACAGCTGTGTGGGTCCAGATGTGGACTGCGGGTTTTGAAACAGATGCTGTTTTGAGCGAGTGGCACTTTAAAAATTCTAAACCCTGGAAGTGTTTTTTTTTTATTTACATGAATTAGAATTTAAATTAGTGTGACACTATTGTCTCACCAGACTTTCAAATGAAGCTGTCCTTTGTTGCATACTGCAATGTTTTAAAAAGCAACCCTAAAAAAATGAACTGAGCCAGAGGTATTTTACAGAATCCTCACTTAGGTTCTACTTCTATCATTTTGAAATGAGAGATTTACTGTATTTAGAAGCTCAGCGAAAATATTTGGAGAACCTTTAACCTCAACTTTTCAGTGATGGATGTAAAAGCTGAACTCTGATCTCACCCCGAAGGCAACTTAAGCCCATTTTCATTGAATTAACCTGATGTACACGTGTAGTCTGCCATCTTCAGTGTAAAAGTTTACTTTTGCTGATGGAAACACACATCAGTAACGTCTAGCATGTGTGGAATCCCCAGAAACGGTCCGTTTGGGTCTCAAACCACAGAGAGAAAATACTTACTCAGAGTCTTTAGAGGTGAAGATCAAAGCTGGACTGAAGGTCAGATCCTAAAGGCGGTTTTTAAATTAACAGCAACTGTAAAAATCAGTTGTAAGCACTATCTGAATTTGGGGAGGATTTGGTCAGAAGTCTGGTTTCTTCATCCATTCATCCATTATCTACACTCCGGTGTGTGGCGCCAATCCCAGTACACACTGAGAGGCAGGATACCGCCATCGGGTCATCAACTGGTTTCTTCAATCCACTGGTTCCAAAGTGGCTTAAAAAGTTTATATTAGATCTTTATCTTAATTACAATGTTTCCCTGCTTGTATTCAGATCGTGACCCTTGTACTCATTCTACTCTGTATTCCAAATCAATGTTTTTCAATGTCTTGGACCGAGTACCTGAAACTACCTCCAGCTGTATTTCTCTGATGTCCATTAGGATGTTTTTTTTTTAAGTACTGTATTTTTATACAAATACTCATCGGTACATGTCTTGTTCTCCGTTGTCCTGTCCAGGGTTCTGGCTTTCATGCATCGCGGAGACAGAAGTATGGCAACGTTTTCAAGACCCACCTACTGGGCCGGCCTCTGATACGAGTGACGGGTGCCGAAAATGTTCGTAAGGTGCTAATGGGCGAGCACACACTGGTGACGGTAGACTGGCCTCAGAGTACTGCAACACTGCTGGGGCCAAACTCGCTGGCAAACAGCATCGGAGACATCCACCGCAAGAGGAGAAAGGTGAGGAGTAGAAACCATTCTGCACGGATATTTTTATGTAGCTAGTCTGTTTTTGTTGGCGCACTGAAGCATTAAAATGCATTTTTTACCGTATGTACTGCAGGTGTTTTTGTTGCGTTACGCACGAATATTAACTGGATTGGTCCAGTCCAATTACAGAGCTCTCAACTTTGACATCACATATCCATGGCAATGCTAAAGTTGGTTCAACCGTATCTTGTGAAACTGGCCGTTTCGCGAGTCTATCCACAATCCTTTATGCTAGTTTTAGGGTAGAGCTACGGCGTGGCTCTGGTGCTACACGGGCAGTATTACATGTATGTACAGTTAAAATAAAGTATGATTTTGATTTTATATGCGACATTAAAAGCAGAATACAATTTGACTGGCCCGATATATTGCATATGGAGGTGAAACGTTGGGGGGAAAAAAGAGAGTGCTTTAACAATTAGCATGGTGCAAATAAAGGCAGTCCCTTCATTAGCAATGCAGACATTTACAGTCGTGAAAAAGGAGTCAGTGACAGCAGCAGTGAAAAGCTATCCTCTCCTCTCAGCCTTATCAGCTGTGTTCTGGCTACTGAAGAGTGAGAATGATTCCCATCTCCTCCTCTGCTCATCCACATGGAGAGAGGGAGATATATTCCACCCTCAATTACTTAATCCCCTCTGCTTAATTTCTCCTCTATGCTGACGATTATCTCTCTCTCTCTCTCTCTCGTAGACTCGTTTCCACATTTCTTTCTGTCTTTTTTTTGTGTGGCAGGACCATTTTAGGTAATCAGCCACTTACCTCTCCCTCCTATTATTATATCCCCGGGGCCACATACCTTCCTCTTCTCTTGCACACATTTGCCATTCATGCGTACGCTTGAAGACATTTGCAAACTCACGCACAAATCGCCCGCATTTTCCTGCAAAATCAGTCTTTCGTTCTCTTTTTCTGGGTTCTGGGTGGGACGGCAGGCGAGGGAGGAAGGAAGGCGCGGGTCAGCTTTCCTCGCCACGGTGCCCGGAGACGGTGAGGGGTCGGCCGGGTCTAATCTCAGCTCTGATTCCCTCTGCTCTCCCAGGAGACCCCGGCACTAACCTTGTGTAATGACGCCTGATTAAGAAGGCTGCCTCTGACATGGCACAAAGAGAGGCTTTTTTTTGTGGAGGCGCAGCACACACACAAAACCAGACAACCAGATACTTGAACGAAGTCCACAAACACTGCACTAGGAAGGAAAACCCTGCTGAAACACCTAGAAGCAAGTCATTTTGACCTCAATATGGAAGGGAGGTCAGGCATTAGCATAAATGTTCATATTTAAATATAAAATGAAGGAATCTAGATGTTCAATGGTGCCAAAAGTCTTTTGATGTACAAAGACAACAACAACTGGAACAGGGATAATTGTTTGAGTGCCACAAGAAAACATGAACCTTTAATTTAGGAGTCTCTAACGCCAAATATCTGACCAAGTTCTTCTCACACAACACAGGCCATCTGAGTAAGAATTATTTTCCAAAGCTGCTTCAGAAGGAACCAAATTCCTCCTTGCAGATGGGACGGGTGACCATCACATTTGACTCAAAATATAACCAATAGTCGCGCAACTATCTGTGCACGTGGTTGATCTTCCTAACAGGTTTGTCAAAGGGAGGCTGGATTATCAATAAAACAGTGCTGTTAGTTCTAGTCAGTTTGTTTACGTTGAGCAGTTTTGTCAAGTTTGGTAGATATGTGAAGTCAACTTGGTACACAACAGTTAATTGAATGGGAAAGTGTGTCCAAGTGGTTGACTGGCACAAGGGTTGGCGCGGTAATGGCACAGACATAAGTAATGACACGGCCACGTTAGGCAGCACAGCCGGTGGTTGCTGAGAAGAGATCCTGCCTCAGAAGTTCACGCACATTCAAAACGTGTACTGCGCGTTGTTACATACATGTTATTGCACAAACACATTTGCATGCAATACAGATAAAATCATACCCAAATTCCATCACACTTAAAGAATGTGTTTGAAATGGAAATGCATGTTTCCTTTGTTGAATAAAAGCTACATGCCTTGAAAGGACCCAACTGCCAAGGAGTCCACACCCACGGAGCTCCTGAGTGGCCAAAGAGAGAATTTTTAAGAAAAAGAAAAAAAAAAAAAGGGGGGGGGGGGGTTTGTATAGCATGTGCACGTCACATAAATTCATTCCCAATGTTTGATTTGTGGCGTGAACAGAGTCCAGATTGAGATACATCTGGAAAAATCTAATTGGAATCACATTTCAAACCCGCCTCCAGTTGTGGTTTGAATCAGGTTTACAAAAATCAGATTTCATGTGGTTTGCAAATTCAGACTTGCAAGAATCAATCCGGATATGTAAAAAAATATGATTTTTGGACCAACAGTCCAAACACGGACTGGTTCTTTCCCAAATTAATTATGGTGGGTTCCACTATTGGTGAAAATACAAACTGGATTAATCAGAAGATAAACTGCTATTAATCCCTTAACGCCTGAGTATATATAGCTGTATATAAAAAAATGTTTTGTGTGTGTTTTTGCCTTTAAGTAGATGGTAAATAATGTTGAGATTATTAATTTCACTTTTGCACAAAAAAAATAGTAATTTTGGTATTTTGGTAATAATTTATGTTATAATGTTATAATAATAATAATGGTATGTTGCAAATTTGCAACAACAGGCATACTGGTCAATTTGGTATGTTGCATATTTGAGTCACATATTGTTGCATATATGCGACAATAGGCGTTAAGGGGTTAAACGTGCACCATTCATCTGCTGACTGCGAGAAAAGCAAAGAAATCTGCTCTGAAATGTCTCCTTATCTTATACGCGGTAACGCGCATGTATGGCAACACATCAGTCAGAAGTAGCGACCACACTGTATTACAGTACCTCTGCCAATCGACAGACATGGACAGACATGACGTGATCACTTGTCTGTTTATTTTTTGGACACAAGAACTGAAAACGCGGTTCATGGATTACAAGTTGGCAGTCAGATGGTCAAAAAAAAGAAGAAGACTTGAGCAAATGCTGGTGGTGAATTGAATCAACAAGACGTTTCCATCCAACCATGTCACAAGGATTCGAGATTCTGCCTGCAATCCGTGGTTGGCAGTGGTGATCACTGCTCAAGGGTATCTCAAAAGGGGCTGACCTTCTGGCTACTGTGGGAATCAAACCCCACACGTGACAGAAACTGGCAATAAGAGGAGAGCAAAGGGGTCAGCTGGGCAGCGCCGAGGTTTCCATGTGGGGTTGTTGGCGGCGCTCCCTCATGTTTTCTGGACAATAAAACCGAGTCAACACACAGAAGCGAAACAGCATCAAGTGAGACGAAAAAAATAAGCGACTGGCTCCCTGTCTGACCGACTGTTCTGTGTGTCTACGCTCCATGTACTTTTCATACGGAAAAACAATCATCACACAGCACATTAGCCTTTGGTGGATCAACAGAGCCAGTCAGTTTCCACAGAACCCCCCCTTTTTTAAGCTACAAAACTCAAAAAAACCAAAGAGCACAGCAGCCTTGTTTCCACTACAGGGCCGACTGGTATTTGTTTCCCCGGTATTTGGGACTGGTGGCACACTTTGCCTGAAATCAGAAAGCCGTGCTGCAACAACAGTCAATTAAACACGCCTGCCAGCTTCCATCCAGCCGCTAAGATATTTTTCTTGTTTCATGAAAAACAGCAGGAAAATACCAATAAAATGACACGTGAGGCGGGATAAACACCGCCCACCTGAGTTTCCAACTCAACAAGAGACCTGTTCACCAACAGGTCAAAGAAGTCATTGAAATAAAAACTTTGCCATGACATTCACGTCCATGAGGGGTGGATGTAAACATCTGGGCACAAATGTTATCTTGATATCTTGTTCATGCCTGATGGTAAATTCAAACATGAGCTCAATAAGTGGATTGGGGCAGCGTCACTGCATCACAGTCAGATCCCAATTTGTCTATCCTGTATAGATCCATCAGTCCTGGTGCTTATCTTCAGTAAATGAGAGTTTAGGCTGGTACCCATTTGGAGCTGGATGAACTGGCACAATAACGAGCAGAGCTGCTGGGAATTGAACACAGATGTACATGATGGTAGCTCACCTCTTTACCCCACTGATCTACCTGTTCTACACTTTACTCAACAAAGTCCTGATGATATATGAAATCACGTGTTGAAGTGATCGGTAGGAGAACCTGCACCGCCTTGGACCCTCAGAGCAAACGTCTGACCACCAGTACTCTAACATGTTCTGGATCTACTCCAGGGTCTTATCCCAGTTGGATGTTCCTGGACAGCCTCCAATGGGAGGCATCCTGATCAGACCCTGGGTTTTACATATCCCATCTGGGCTGGGAATGCACTTGTGGTTAGGACAGGAACATCTGCACAACCTCAATTAACCTGCTACCAGCACAACCAGACACCACGTAAGTGGTAAAACATAAGAATAGGTAGTTAAATATTACAAATGTTTTTAAGAAGCCCATCATTTAACATGTTAAAGAAAGCTTTTAGCATCTACAAATTGCTTAAACTTATGTGACATCGTGTATGAATGCTATCTGGCGTGTTTCTCTGGGAAGGATCCAGCATGTAGGTGCCTCAGTGGGCGGAGAAGAACACCCCTATATTTCACCTGGCTGCAGGAGATACATGGTTACTTTCAAGAGGTGGGGATGGACCATTAGTCTGCCTGGGTGGTTGCCATCAGGAGCTGGGGCAGTTCCGTGTCGTAGGTGGATGTAGACTTGACTTGACCCTATGTACATTTAAACTGATGAAAAATCGACATTCCCGCCTTCAGGATGGTAAACATCACCACAAAAGAAATAAGGACATTTTGTGATGTGGATAAATTTCCTCTTTTGCTTTTTCTCCACTGTAAGCATAACACAAGTCCCCCCCCACCCCCCCCCACCCCCGTCTTTGTTTTTTTAGTAGGAACATCCCTCCATTCCCAATTTTTAGAGGAAAAAGAGCAAATTGGAAAGAAATAAGACTTGGAGAGACATTTAGTTTGACCTGCCTCAATTTTGCTGTCATTCCCAACCGTGACATCCTCAAGCTGTGGATTTTTGTAACCCCCACCCCCACCCCCGGCCCACGTTAAATGATTTCTTTCAAACCTTTCTGTGCTCTCTCTCTTTCTGGTCTTTCTTTATTGATACAGGAAAAGTAGACGCCTTAAAAACTATTCATTTTGCACCTTTCAAAGAGGATGTAATTAATTTAAATAACGCAGCACAAACTGTTCAAGTTCCATAAAGTTATATTGGACTCAATCAAACAACCTTGTTCTCTTTGCATATCTGTGATTCTGCTCATCACCAGTAGAGGGCACTATCAAATCTACCTGAGCAGAAATCCTGCTTTTTGTCTCTTATCAGTTTGATCCGTGTCAAAGTTTAACGTTAGAACGAATAGAAAATTTATTTTGATGGTGATTTTCAAAGCAGACATTTTTTTTTAAAGAAATATAAACTCTGATCCTCTTCTGTCAGCTCAGATCAGGCAGTAGTTCTTGAGTCTGATATAAACCCCCACCAAGGCTCCTTTTATTTTATTATAAATAATGTGATTTATCTTCCTTTTTTTTGTTTCTTCACCTGGCTGCTCCGACACTCACCGACAAACCAATACTTTTCTGATGTGAGGCGATGGTAGCAGTGAGGAAAGACGTATGGCGTGCTTGTTTGAGTAGGAGAAAAAGAAATTTGAAAGAGGATGGGTGACGCAGCAGAGAGAGAGAGGGGAAGAGGGCAGGAGCAGAGAGAAGGAGAGAGGAGGGCAGAGAAGAATAAAGGAGTCTTTACATGTCTGTGGAACCAGCAGCTCGCAGCACTTTCTCATAATTTAAGACATATGGACGTTATTAGGACGACAGTGTCTGTGTGTCTGTAACAGAGTACGTGTGCGACAGTGTGTTGAAGCCTGCGTCTTTGCACCGAGGACTTCAGAAGACAGTCACGTTTTTGTGGTGCAACAAAATGACTACAGCGCTGAACAATCCCACCGCCATCCTGTGTGGAACTTAGAACGTCCCGGTGACACTGCATTAAAAAAAAAACAAACAACAAAAACAACTGCATTTGATTGGCAGCCAGACTATGTAGGGAGATACAGTGTTTGCATGACCTGTAGTTACCTTTCGCAGTCTTGGCATCCCGTGCGTCTGCACACACAGACGCTGGCTGACGGGCTGACTGGCCCTACAGTAGTAAGCATAGGCAGACTACTCACCCAAATTGACCAATTAAGCATAATCCAGCACAGACGAGTTAAATGCATAAATTCACAGCGTTACACAACCTCACTGGCCCGACCAATATTTTAGCTGAATCACTTTACGCTCCCTCTTCAGGGTCTTTCTTTTTTCTTTTTTTTTTGCACAGACGTCTTCATGGGTCGACTCAGTTGCTCAGTAACTTTGCCAAAGTGGCCTAACAAGCTGGACGCAACTGTTCAAATACCTTTATTACAAAGTTTCCAACAGACGGGTGCAGACTGCATCTAAAACCTCTGGAACATGTGAAATGGCGCCCTACAAAACTTGACCTCTGCAAAAAAAAAATAAAAAAAATAAATAAAGCTACAGTATGTAGGATTTAGGGGGTTTTATTAATAAAAATGTAATATCGTACTCATCACCATCTGTCCATGAGTGTGTAACCTGCAATAAAGAAGCAATGTGCTTTCATGAGCTTAGACAAAGGACTTCATATCTACATGGGAGCAGGCCGTCATGGTGGACCGTCGTGTTGAAACAGCAGCCCTCCATCTTTTCCAAACTAGCATTGCGGTCGCAAGACCCAAGAAAAAAAACAGAAGAGGAATCAGTGGTTGCTCCCAGAGAGAAAGTTGCTTCCCAAGAGAAGGTAATTAACATGAACCACTGTTGCCAAAGAAGTAAAAATGTGAACGAAAAGAAAATGGTGAGTGGCGCCATCATAATGCAATCTGCAACCTCACCATTAGATGGCACTAAATCCTACACATTGTAGCTCAAAAGATGTTCCTGCAGACATTAATACTAAATCTGACAGAGCTGGAGCTCAGTTGGAAGGCTAACGGTGGCGATCGCAAATGGAAGAACTAGTCTCCTGAATCATTCGATTCTTTTAGATTTCATAAAGTAAGCTACCATGGGTCAAACACTGGAGACTTTGACAGTAGGAGCAACATCCAAGCCGCGTACAGCGACACCAACACCGGGGTTAGTAGCTACAACATGAGAATTTCGACCATAAGGTGCACCTCGATTTAAGGTTGGACATCAAAGGGTTCTCTGGGAGCCTCTGGGTAAGTTAGTAGTTACTAAAAAGAGGCACTTTGGTCTCCAACAGGACCCTGTGGAAAGGTAAAGGTTTGTGGAACCACCAACAAAACGTTGCCGGAATCAAGAGCGTTCAGCGATCAATTTAAACGGCAACACTGCCATCCTCTGGTGCTTGGATTGTAGCACAAACATAATTCTGTTGGCGTTACAAACGCTCACAAATACTAGGAGAATGTGAGTACCAGGACCTCTGGGTAGATGGAGTACTATAGTGTTGTACTTGCAGGTGGCATAACCACAAAAAAATGTCACGAATGTTCGTTTAACAGGAAGACGTTGAGCAGATGCGTCAGTGAGTTTCACCCGCGTCCATTCGTCACTGATAAATCGTTCAGCTTCTCATCTCTAAAGCTAAAAAGGCTCCAAGCTACCCAAAAGACAGTCCCAGTACAGTAATTACAGCAGTGTGCTGTCACTTCAGGCTGCTCTGAGATCAGATAATGTGCCTTATCCAGTGTGATGAGGTTAGGGAGCAGGTCACATAAGCTGATCTGTGACCAGCAACTTACCTAGATCTGTGACCAGCAGCCTCAGGGCGTAACGGAAATGTAGTACAGCTAACGTCTTAAGTGTTCTGTGATCTGCACGAAGCACTCCCTAGAATACACACACACAGTACATATGTACCTATACAGTGTGTGGAAAGCACACACACACACACACACACATGGAGCGCCAGCTTAGGGGACTATTGTTCATTCATTCGGAGGGCGATGGAGGGAGGGAAGCAGAGCTCTGAGCAACAAGAAGAGAGAAGAAAGAAAAGGAAAATGAGGTACGGAACAAAATAAGACCAAAAGTGCCCAACTGATGGTTTGGTGGCTGAAACGTCAACCTCAGGAACCACATGTACCCTTACTGGTCTGAGCTCAAATCCCACAAGAAACTTGTTACTTTAAGCCTCCATTCAGGCCGAAAACAGAGACTCAGGAAGCCTCCTCTCTGAGGCTGTATAGCTTAAGTTATGTTAACCTATGGAAAATACAGAAGGAAAAACCAACACGCTGCACGCTGCCAGAACAGTTTCACTGCTCCTTGACACGTAATTTACAAGTTTTGTAACCCTAATAGATGGGTGGAAACAACCTGTCCTAAGGATATACTTAGTGTTTTGATGGCGGCGGTACAGAGTGTTAACTAACTGATGACTGGGAATGTCAGATGGCAATTTACAGCATTTTTGTTCTTGTCAACCCGTTCGGAGAAGCACACTCAAGGTAACTTTCTAACATTCATCCCTTTATTTTCCAATCCTGTCATTCCAACAAAGGGTCACAGGGGACTGGAGCCTATCCCGGGAGTCATGGGATGGAAGGCGGCACACTGTGTACCATTTGCCAGTCCGTTTCTGGGCTGACCCATATTGACGGACTTACTCGTTCTCTGGTCACTTTAGGGTGGAAATATTCATTCATTCATTTTATGACACTTATTCGGGTCCAGGTCATGGTGGTAGCAGACCAAGCAGCTCATCCAACATTTCGCTGTCCTCGGCCAAGTTCTCTAACACTTCCTGGGGGGGATCATGAAGTGTTCCCAAGCCCCAGGCATCAGGCTTCATTAGAGAGATGACCAGGAGGAATTTTCACCAGAAACCTTAAACTCCTCAGCTGGCTCATTTCTATGCGAAACAGCAGTGGCTCTACTCTGAATCCCTCCCAGATATTCAAGCCTCTCACACTATCCCAGAGTGCAAAAACAGGCAACCCAGGCGGAAATATTCCTGCTTTTTAACCACACATTCACGTGGACAACCAGCTGCCTCATGAACGTAATTCTAAACAGACTTGTTTATGGATTATGTGCATTACTGAAGGATTCCACCAGAGGACACACCAATGTACATTTGGACCCACTGTCTCATTTGGGAAAGTCGGTCTAAGCTTTTTGATTGGTACTTTTGACTTGGTCACATAATGTCTCTTAAAAATTTGCCGCTGATCGAGTTGATGTGTATAATGCAGCGTGCAGATGCGTTGCGTTCATGTCTGAGGACGTGCAAAACTGATGTACCAAACAGATGCAGAATATGTGATGCAGACTCCTGCAATCTAGATTATAAAGTAATAAAATCTTTGTGATATCAACTGTTATATAAAAGCTCTCGTCTGCTCCGTTTTCATCTCAATTCTCCAATATTCTAAATAATTTCCAAGACTGTTATAAAGTACATTTCAGGAGGTTAAATCAGAGGGAATGTTATTTGTCCAAAGAACACTGACGACTGATGACTGATTCACACCAAGAAATACTATGAGCAGCCAGGAAAGATTTAACCCTCCCCTTCCTGCCTCTCACTTCTTTTGGCCCGTCATTCCAGTTCTGCTGACTACAGGGAAAAACCTGTACAATGTATAAGTCTGCTGTTTAAAAGTAAAGACAGAAAGTGGCTGAGGATTTTGAGAAAGAATAAGGAATGAGCATCACGCAAAAACAGGAGTGGACTCATGATGGAAATGTCCTGCCTACGCACAATTCTACCCCTCTAATAACGCAGAGAGACATACTGGCAAAATACGAGAGGTGTTGGTGAAAGAGAGCAGCGACGCTTTCTGACGAATAATAGAAATGACGGCGTGTCCAAAACAAAACAACTACTCACGTCCTCAAATCACTTTCATAAAAGCAGACATGTTTAATCTCGATCTGCATCAAGTTACACCATCTGAGAAACACGCTGAGAGTTAACTGTAAAAACCTTCAAGTATTTTCGGGACATGTGCAGCTGTAAACGGACGTGACATCCCAATAAAGGTTACAGCATCTCTGGGAGTTGATACATGGCGTCTAAACAGGATTGGAACTGAAATATTGGAATATTTTTAAGAATCAAAGGAGTTCCCGTTATATTTATGTATCTGTATCGCCGCTAGCTACGCCAAAATTGTGTGTGGCCCCACCATAGACAACCTCTCCAAAAGTGGTCACATGTAGTGCAAATGCAGTTAAGCATGTGAACAAGTCAAGTTAGCATGATTTTATACCAACGGACCACATTTGTTCGATTGTTGAAAAAACAAACAAACAAAAAAAAACATCTGCAGGCTGCTGATCCTTCAGGACAGATGTGTACCTACACCACCACGTGGATGACTTGGAAACATATTTCTAGTCTTGCCTGTATGTGTTTTTGGTTGATTCACAGCAAATATTACATAAAATTCAGCCAGGAAAGGTCTATAAAAAGAAGAATTCCACTTACATCCAATTAATTACTTCTTGACAAGACTGGATATAATTTACAACAAGAATAATACTAAGTATATTGGACTTGGTCCATCTTGCTGCTGTGACTCACCGCCAAGTTGACCATGGGGTGGCGGTATCTGCACCAAAAAACAATCCTGTTTCTTTTTCAGCCTGGCTTGACTGATTATTCCACCAAATTTCACTGACATCTGTTCAAGAGTTTTTGTGTCATCCCACTAAGTATCAGACACAGGGGACTGAATACATGGCAGAGGTAATAAATGTCAATGTCTTCTTCAAATAAACCTGTCACATAAGGACTTGCCACACACAGTCTTCCTCAGGACTATGTAATGCTTTTGTGTGCTTGTACTTCCCAAGAAGAAACAGGAAATTGGAGCATATTTGTGCACAAGTGTCCCCTTGCACTCTTCAAATGAAGGCATCTAAGCTTTGTGCCAAGTCGAGGGACGTAATGGAAATCATAGCTGATCTTTAGCTACAGATCTATTCTTTTCTACATTTTAAATGACTTTTTCCTCTCCCTGTGTCTCTACAGGTGTTTGCTAAGGTGTTCAGCCATGAGGCCCTGGAGTCGTACCTCCCTAAAATCCAGCAGGTTATTCAGGAGAACCTCCGACTCTGGAGCTCGAACCCTGAACCCATCAATGTCTACAGGTACAGTATAGTCATCATGCAGGTATTACATGCAGAAGTTACACTGTGAGAAGGAAAGTCCTTCTGACAGTAGAAACAATGCGAGAACACTGCATTGAAATCAGGAATCACAGCTGTAAAACTTGGCACATAGTTGAGGGTCACGCTATAAAATCATGGGCTAGACAATTTATGCAACATGGCTGTTACGGGTGGACTCCATGTAAGGTCCTGATTGGTTTTCTTTCGCCAGGGAGACCCAGAGGTTGTCCTTCACCATGGCGGTGAGGGTACTGCTGGGCTTCAGAGTGTCAGATGAAGAGATGAGGCATCTGTTCTCGACCTTCCAGGACTTTGTTGACAACGTCTTCAGTCTGCCAATAGACTTGCCTTTTAGCGGCTACAGGAAGGTTTGTCGCTTCACTTCATACATACTGTATTTCACCTGTCACAAAGGCTTAATGATGTCCACTGATAAGGGTGACACTGTAGCTTCGTCTCCTTCAAAGATCAGTTGGATTTGGTGCTGGACTAAGATCTTAAAGAATTCACTACCTTTAACAGCTTAGCTCACGCCCAACATACGGGCTACTATCTTAGGTGAACTGCCTACGAACGACTTCAGTTTGGTCACTCTGACTTAGCCTTCTTCAAAAATCAGGCTCATTGAAGTCTGGACCACATTCCAGAAAATATTCACAAATTCATTATCATTAGCAACAGGCCACGTACGACATATTGGCCTCCGATATGACAGCACATCTCTGGCTGGTTTGAACATTTTGTGCAAGGTCACTTTCTTGATCACTGCAAAATTTATATCTAAGAAAGTAAAAAAAGACTTGTTTAAAGAAAATTTGACTTATTTTTTGTTAAAATAGAAAAATAATCTGGTCGAGCATTTTCTACATAAGAAAAAAATGTCCTATTTTGGGAAAATGTTTGCTAGTTTTGAGAATTCTAACCAAGCAATTTTTTCTTAGCCTATTGGCAGATGTTTTTGCTTAATACAAAGCAATTTGGCTAGATTTAGGATTATTTGGCTTATTTTGAGAGGAGCAGTTTTTGCAGTGATAAGTAAGTTCTTTCCTTTCCAAGGTAAAATCAAGCCGAAGAAGGTCCCAGATTGCAGACTTATAAATTTATTTTGTTTTAATTGGACTCAGATAAGATAAAGCTGTTTACAGTGTTTTAACTACCAAATGATCGAGCCAATATGCCTAGAATTTTAAAATGAGGAAAACACCCACCACTATCTACCAAAGTACACACAGTAATCTTGAACAAATGATTCCACAGAGTCTCGTGGACAGAAACATCCCATAGGTGTCACTAATCAAGCGAATGCAACAATAAGTTCGATAAATTCCGTAAGCAGTAGCTGTTTTGTGCCTTTGAGCCTTTATTAACTGCAGACAACGTTATCAGACAACGTTGTTGGTTTGCAGAAACATGCAAGTGACAATTCATTAAATAATCTTGTTGATTTATCAAAACTAACTTTTTTTGGTGCAAAATATCAATGATTAACTTTTGTTTTGTGTATGTTTTCAGGGTATCCGGGCACGGGACACCCTACAGAAAGGCATAGAGAAGGCCATCAGGGAGAAGCCTCTGTGCTCTCAGGGGAAAGATTACAGTGACGCACTGGACGTCCTGATGGAGAGCGCCAAAGAGAACAGGACCGAGCTAACCATGCAGGAACTGAAGGTATTACAGCTAAAGACCAATAAGAAACGACGACAAGACCGATGATAAAAGTCCTAACCCTGAACATTAACACCTTTGGAGATCAATTAATTGCCACCAAACTATGAAGATATTTTTGAACCCACAACATGGCGGATAAAAGCTCCCGCAGATACAGTAACGAGAGGCACGCCCTCCATTTACCCCATTAAAGTCATTCACAGGAATTCTGTGGAAACTCTCTCTGCTCCTGTGTTTTTGTCCCCCTCTGTGGTTTCTGGGTTACGACCAGGGCCAAAAATAAGTCAACAGTCCCCTGCTAGGGGTCTGAAAGAGGCCTCCTGTACACACATACACGTTATATATAAATACACACAACATCAACTGGAGAGCCGCTGTCACAGAGGCCCCAGTTGAGGCGTTCTCAGTTTTATGACGCGCCCGTATAGTGTACACATGCACATTCATAAGTGAAGGGTCAAGCAGAGACGGGGTTCGACTCAGATGATGGCAGATGAGAAGTTTATTGGAGTTGTGCTGCTCAGACCTTAGTGGCTTATTCCCTGTTATTTCTTCCACTACCTTCATAATGGGCACAACAAGACAAGCTAAATGTTATTATTGGATACAAATTTCATACTCCAAACACACTACTTTTTAAGAATTAAAAACAAAGCATTTAAAAATATGGATTGAGTATTTGCAAAAAACACTTGTTTTTTTGGGGGGTGAGGGGGCACTATTACAAAACAAACAGAAAGCATGGCGTCTGGGGCTATGGACTAGTGCCAGAAGGATCTCAGATTAGCTTTAGGCAAAAAATAAGCTTCACATTTGTTATGTATTCTCCATTAAAAAATAATAAAAAAAAAAATTAAAAAATTAAAAAGTGATGATGCCATCTAAAAATATCTGGCATGCATAGTAACAAAATCCACCAACTTAAAAATAGCCATTTCTAACTATAGTTTGGTATTTGGCAAATAACCCTGACCGTAACTTTCATCTTATGAATTTTAACATTTAGATTTCCACTTTGTGAACCTTTTAAACAAGTGACAAGCAATTAGCCCATCAGAAGCTAAGAGAGAATCCAGTTGGCGTTCCCACAAAGTAAAGACAAATCAACTCGTACGCCCTCGGTACAATCCTGCACTCATGGTTTGCTTGTTCTCATAATGTACTCCTGCTTTACTTTCCATTTTGGTTGCTTTATTTTCCAAGTTGTTGTCAAATAGTGAGTGGCTCCTTGCTTTCTCAGGTCTTTGTGGAGAATGGTCTCACAAAAATTAAAATTTCCAATAAGACAGGATTAAAAATGTTATTACTCGTCTTAAGTATACAACTGCGAATGAATACGTCTCTTGATGCCTCTCTGTAACCCAACAGGAGTCGACCATTGAGCTGATCTTTGCCTCCTTCGCTACCACAGCCAGTGCCAGTACCTCCCTCATCATGCAGCTCCTGCGCCACCCAAAAGTCTTAGAGAGACTCAGGGAAGAGCTGAGAGCCAGAGGCCTCCTCCACAATGGCTGCCTCTGCCCTGAAGGTGAGATGAGATTAGACATCATCGTCAGCCTCAAGTACCTGGACTGTGTTATAAAAGAGGTGCTCAGACTCTTCACACCTGTCTCCGGGGGCTACCGGACCGCCATGCAGACCTTTGAACTTGACGTGAGTAGCTACATACAGTGCACACCTTTCTCATTTGCTTGCTGTGATTCCTATATTTTGAGCTGTACTTTTATGTCTCCAGGGAGTCCAGATTCCAAAGGGTTGGAGCGTGATGTACAGCATTCGGGACACCCATGACACCTCAGCTGTCTTCAAGGATGTAGAGGCCTTCGACCCTGACCGCTTCAGCCAGGAACGGAGTGAAGATAAAGAGGGACGCTTTCACTACTTACCTTTTGGCGGCGGTGTCCGATCCTGCCTGGGAAAGCAACTCGCCACCCTCTTCTTACGCATCTTGGCTATCGAGCTGGCCAGCAACAGCCGCTTCGAGCTGGCCACCCGGCAATTCCCACGTGTCGTCATGGTCCCCGTTGTCCACCCGGTCGATGGGCTGAAGGTCAAGTTCTATGGTTTGGACTCCAATCAGAACGAAATCATGACCAAGTCAGACGAGCTGCTGGGAGCAACAGTTTGAAGGCGAAGAGTTGAAGAGTTGGGGTGGCAACTGATCAAACAAGTCCCAATGGCGAAGACTGAAGGAAAGACAGAAGACTTTCAGCTACTTTTCGTTTCCTCCTTTGTTCTGCTGAGTTTGAGGTTCCTTTTTCAGACTAAATGAAAAGCTGAACTCTTCATCTCTTGCTACAATGGTGACGATCAGGACTTCTGTCAGACAAAGGAACAAGCTGCCAAAAAGTTCTTAATAACGCTCTATTCTGTGTATTTTTTAAAGGACATACAAACAAAATTTATGTACCACAAAATGCTATGTAATATAATTAGAGAAAGTGAGTAGTGCACAACATGAAAAAGAGAGGTATGGCGGTTCTTTTGGTAAAATAAAGTGTCAAAAAGAAAAAGTAAAGAGTGATGGATGAAAGGAAAGATGGATGAATCAGGGTATATAGGGTGAAAGACAATATAATGGCATTTTTGCTTGTGCTTAAATCAGCGTACAATTTCTATGTAGCAGGGTAAGTAAGAAAGATTAGAAAAACTTAAGCTCTTCTGGAATATTTCGAGCCGGGATGTTCAAAAATGTCACCCATATTCCACTCGCATTTATCCTCACCACCCCTGTTTTTTCTCGAAAAACACCTGAAAAAATTACAGAAATGAGATGCGTTTCAAAAATGTCCACACTGTTTACTACGTTACGGGTGTAGGTAAGTTAGTCACGTCACAGTAGGCTTCTGGTTGCTCAACGTGTTAGACCATCTCTACTAAATGTCATTGCACAAACTGTACCGTGTTGCAGTTAATGCTTTGATTAGTTTAAAACAACAAATTTCATGAAAGCGAACACTAAATCTGTGCAGTAAAGTAAAAATTTACTATTAGAACTGAGCCATGTTGCAACAATAAGGAAACTACACAGTCAGGAGGGTTTATGGGGCAGAACACAATTTAAAACAGATGCAAACTGGCAACTTCTAAAAGTATTTTTAATTTTTCATACAATTTTTTTCATGAACAAAACTCTATCTGAACACATCTTCCTTTAAAAATATTGAGTTAAGCAGCGATTCAAAGTTAGTGTAACCACACAGAAACCTGTATTTGGTGGAGCCTTTTGGTTTTGCTGTTTTCAAATTGTTTTTAAAAAAATCTGGGTGGGGGAAAAAGAAAAAAAAATTCCAAGTTAGTGAGCAAACTACCAAGTTTGACCAAGTCACAATAATTGCTTGCAAAGCCAGCTAGCTTTGGTGGTTTGCATGTAGCTGCCTTGAGAATGACATGGTATACCTTTGATGTTTGTGAGCTAATATCGCATTTCTAACATGCCCTCTGTGGGTAACGTTTAGGCTGCTGCCTTCTTAGCTATTAGAATATGATGATTCTGTATAAAAAGACACAATAGCTATGGCTCACCACAACAACACACAAATAAAATCTACTCTACCAATCTCTCGGTTGCACAGTTACGACAGAGCTGAGCCAATGTTACCCCTTCATTCCCATTTGACAGAGAAAAGTTGGATCAACCAACAGCAATTAAATGACAAATGTAACAGAGTCCAACAATGAACCTGTGTTATAAAAACCTTCACTTGTAATGTGTGATGAAGTTGTACATACCGTCAGCTAGAGCCTTGGTCCTACGATGAAGAAGAGTTGGAGGTCTTGTGCTCATGTTGGCGCAACTTCCTAAGATGGCGCAGAAAAGAGAGAGGGATGAATTGCAGATGTGAGGAGAAGAAATCCATATATGCTGCTTGAATGTTGCTTTGTCATTCTGTGTTTATTTCCCTTTCCTTCTCGTTGGTGTAGCCACTTTGAGATCAGTGTTGCTGCCCCTCTGATCAACACCAAGAGGGTAAAACAAATGTGTTTATGGTATAAGCATTTCTTTTGGCTACAAGACATTTTTTGTTTGAGATGATTGCACAATCAGAACTCTTGAAACCTTCTGTGTCCCATAATCTGGGAGAAAGAAAGCTAAATATTCCCAGGTATGGAAAGCATCTGCAGCAGGACTTGGACTTATTCACTCAATGGCAGAACTCTGGGACATTGCAGAATCCCTGTACAGGATTCCAAGTTTTATTCTGAATCCTGATGGACCATTGAGGTTACTGAGAAGACGTGGTCAAGCTCAGAGGACTTTTATCAGGCAAGTCAATTTTGCCTGCTCACTCTTTATTCCAACTACACCACTGATTTCTTCATATGAAAAAAATATATATATGAAAAAAGGTTTAATTGTTTTTTTGTTGTTGTTTTTTTGCTGCTCTGTGTACATTTTATGATTGAGAGTTATAGATTACAACAACAAATTGTATCTAGTGAGATTTGCCATTTATTTCAGTTTTATTATAAATTGTAGCTGATTTAAAATATTTGCATTTTGTTAAAGCAAAAGAACATGAACAGGTTATAATGTATATTAATATGTACAATATTCTTATCTTTAGCAAACTGTGGGGGAAAAATCAGCTATTTACAATTAATATTGTTGTCATAAGATATTTGAAATACTATTTTTTATTGTATTACAGATTTAGAGTTTTAGCCTGAATAATAAAGTCTTTGGTAAATGTTGGATGTATTTAGAATGTTATGTATTTCAGTTATAATGTAAACAGTTTTTTTTAATTGTTAATATTTGATTACTGTAATAATTATTTGTTTTGTTATTTGGACTTATTATCACAGCATTTTATTTGATATTAATTATAATTATGTAAAACAGAAAGCACTTGTGAGGTCTAATATCTATTTTTAAGTGCCATGCGACTACACATTTCCCTTGTTTTTCATCACATGGTTTTTCTGAATCTGTCTTATGCTGTTTTTTTGTATATAATATTTCTATTTCTTTTCACAGAAAAGTATGGTATCTTAGTTTAAATATGAATCTCTTGCTCCATACGTCTTATCTTTTGTTACCGTGAGTGTTAAATGTATTCCTGTAATAAACTATACAGTGAAAAAGATATCTGATCAGTGCAATGTTTTACTTGTACTTGTAGGAAGCTAAAAAGGAAGACGTAGTAAGAAAACACTTTGAATACAGTAATCAGGCATTTCTGAAGATCATAGTAGTTGTTAAGAATTATATTTTGTGGAACTGGGGGATGTTGAAGTCAAGTACAGTAAGATTTTACGGCAGTGGAAAGAGTTCCCGTATACACCGAAAAACAACTGTTACTGTCGCTAACTGACAGAGGTAGGTGGAGGTTATATGGTTGTCCTGGTTTGCTAATGGTATAACTCAAAAAGTGGATAATGGAGTACAAGATAAAGCAGTGTGGGGATGGTCACGAGGCAATGAAGAGGTTTTAGCAAAATATGGTGAATCATTTCATCCATTTCTTCATCTTTTTTAACATTACGAAATTAGTTTTTGATTGATCAGTGGAGGGAACAACATCTGACCATTACTATAAGCATGGAGATGGATGGCAGAAACAACAGGAATGCAAGGCATGAGCTTGTCAAAATGTATTAACAAAAGCGTCCAATTATCTCCATCAAAAGAGGTTGGACATCTTCAGCTGGTGTGGTACCATCATGTGACATTTCAACGAAACCTATGAAGCTGCTTCGGAAAAACTGCACAAAGTCAATATCATATGATAATTAATAAAACGCAAAATTCCACTGATCTAACTTTGAAGATATCAAACTTGAAAAATGTTCCTTCTTGCACATAATGAGCTACCTTAGTGTCAAGCTTTTACTTAAATTCTCCTCAACGTTTCGGAGAAGTTGCACTTTCAAGACTCATGGACAGAAGACCTGCTTGTTTTGTCATGAAGGCTTGGTCTCCATCACAAAAATATTGTGTACATCACCCCAAAACAAGGCACGCAGCTGAAAATCAGGTTGTGAAAGAGCGATCCTGTAAGTATCAGAGTAAACATCTTGTCCCATCATGTTTTCTGTTGGGAACGTTCACCAGTTTGGTAAAGAAGTCTTCAAAGCATGTTTCTTACCATTGTGGGGCTCAACATGTGGAGAACATAGAGAAACTGTGCCGTTTTTTTTTTTTTTTTTTTCTGTTTTTATTTCACAGCCAGAATACCACTATGGTTTGTGAACATCAAGAACATACAGGCTGTGATGTTCGCTGGGAGTGTTCCTTCAGCTTGATCGAAGACAGAGACATGGGGGGGGGGGGGGGGGGGCATGAAGGAGGAAGGGCAGATGAGGTGACAAGGAAGAAACAAAAAATGGAGGAAGGATCTTCGATGGCACACAGATGTACAAAGGTTCATGTTGTGAATAGTTCAAAGATGAAGAGGAACTTTAGCGTCTGTTTGAAGGTTTGCTGCCAACAAGCTGCTGAACACCACAATCCACCTTTAGGGCATGCTGTGTTGCGCATGTTGTACTTGTTATGATGAGCATGAACACGTCTTAGCCTTATTATTTTTATTCATTTGTAAATGGAGTCAAAGTCTATGATGAACAAGTGTCCAAACTGCGTCAAATAACATCAATATATTGTCCATCGCATGTTATTTGTCCATCTTGCTTATTTTTAAGAATTTAACCATCCTTATTTTACACACTACAAGCTGAGGGCTTCCTGCATAAATCCATTCTTCACTTCTCCTTGTCAGTATGGGCTCATTATCTGTGCCCAATTTCTTTTGTTCAAACCACATCAAATAACATCCAATATGTTGGAGATCTCACTTTTACTTATCCATCTGGCTTATTTTTGGAATTTAAAAGTCCTTACATTAAGTAACAGCACAGGCTGTGGTGTGCACATGTGCTAGACAGAGTTCTTGTCTGTTGCTAAACTCGCTGCCCGGTAAACGCTGTCTTACAAAACCTTCCCAGTGCATTTTTCTGACAGGTGTGACATAGACTTGTGAAAATACAGCAAAGTGTGCTTCTTTAAGCATTAATTTGAGGATGCTTAAATTGAAACCAGATGGCCGATGTAGTGAAAATAACAGCTAATCAAACTTTCAGCACCCTTGCAACATCAGAGCCGTCTTGATTATTGTTACCAGGCAAATCAAATTAATTCAATATTTTTTTTAATGGCTTATATTTGTCCCACAGTAATTCACCAGTTTGGTAAGCTCTCTCTCTGTCACCCAGGGAGACAGAGGTTCTCAGAAAAACCCACATCACTGCTTAGATCCTTTGAATGACCCCTCAAAAAGATGAACAATTTCCAATGTACTGCATCATAATTGCATAGCCTCTAGCAACCAGTGTCACTGAAAGCAATTACTTGCACGACTACACGATTGTTTAAGAGACTTCAACTCAAATTTTCTGCTCCATAAGGAGGGCAATCAACTTTCGTGATTTAATTCTATGCAAATGTGGTGGAAAATTGCAGCAAATCCACTTGAAGCTCACAAGTGAGCTGTGAGTTTGAACACACCTGCAGTTATTTAAAAATTCAGAAAATTTCAAAGGTAATGGATCCTTCAGAGATCTACTCAATTGGTTTTGAGCAAATCCCTTGTTTGAGCTCTAAAGCGAAAAAGAAAATGACAAATTTTAGGGAGGGTTAGAGAAATGGACTGAGTTGAAACTTAAGATGAAAGAGTTGAACTGAAGATGAAAGCGTTGTCATGGATGTGACTTTCTTCACTTTTGAAGGATTAAACATCGGTTATTATCCAGTGGGTCGAATGCAAAGACAAAGACAAACCCTCATCTGCAGGATCATCACGCATATTAAGACCAGATGATAATCAGTCTCCGCACAGAGTGAGTCAACAGCATCGTTTTGCTGCAGGAGCACAAGTGTGACGGTTCAACTCGGGACGGGATAATTTAGAGAAAGGAGGGAATTTAGAGAGAATGACAAAATTGCTATCCCACACTATGTTGCAATCCAAATCCTGTGTTTCTGAGCAGTTCAGTTCAGGTCAGTGAAGAGAAAATGTTCTTAAATGCAGAGAGAATTTTTTTTTTGAAGGGGGGAGCAATTTGTATTGGCTGAAGTGTGTGCTCTTGGGTCTTGAATCAAGTCTTTTTTGAGTGAAATAAAACATTTGATTTTGCTAATTAAAGAATAAGTTATCTTAAATCATTGCACATTGGGTATTCCTACTACTATTAAAAACATAGAACCCTATATGTTAAACTGATCTCAGATTATTGATGTATAGTCATCAATCAGCTGCCCTCTGCTTCGCTACAGGGGTCCCACAAGGATCTGTACTGGACAACATGTCTTTGCATTGTGTATTAATGATTTACCGTTTACGTGCCCTGAAATATTCACACATATGCAGATGATAATGCAATTTGTACACAGGGTATGGCATTAAATCAGGCATACGAATTCTCTGTGGATCTGGGGCTATTACAGTTTGTGCTAAGAATGATGTCTTGATGTGATTGTGATGACTGTTACAGGGAACCATTATCTGATGTTGGGTAAGAGATGCAATTTTATTGGTCGACTTAGTTGGATTTAAGCCCATCAGCACAAATGCAACATTCATCTACTACTGCATCCTCTCCAATGGCTGAACATAGATACTTCAGAATAAACAATTGTTACAGTTTAGTTGATTGGCCAAACTTGGTTGACCATTAAAACTGTGTGCATCATCCAGCAACAGAAAATCCTACTGTGATCCCCCCAATTGTTGTAATTGCAGCAAGCGCAATTACAACAATTACAACAGATTTATGGAGAATTACAATGTCTGACAATAATTTCATGAAGTCCATGATTCAGGTTACACCATGAATTCAGGTTATCTGCTGCTAACTGTTTCGAAGAGAAACCTTTTAAACATTGAACTTAAAGAACAGCTGAGAAGAATTTGCTTTTGCATTTGGTCCAGTTCCATTTTTTTCTGGTTAGCTCTCATGTATTGATATCTGTTTCCTGTAAGATAAACAGTAACTGTAACTTCTTCAAAAGAATGAAAGTGAATCTGCAAATCGGTAGCGGTTGGCAGCAGACCTGTTTGACACTGTCTGAGCCCCACCCTTGGTGAAATTCTGGCACAGAGAGAGACCAGACAAGAAAATAACAAAACATGTTTCAACATACTTTTTTCTGTTCAGATTAGACTGGGGATCATCAACTCTGCTTGTGGAAGAAATCTGCTTGTTTTTCAACTCTCCGTAATCCACTTCCTGGTAATTAGCTAAATCAGGTGTGCTCAGCCAATCAAGAGCTTGGAAATGTCACACTTTACTAATCAGCTGTGGTGGCTGTAGGTATCTGCAGGATCTCCAGGAGCAGATTTGGTGACCCCTGGTAGAGGCAGGTCTTACGATGATGGTGAAAACTCTGCTATTTATGCTGGCATCATGTAGCTAAAATGTTGGCGATAATCTCATGTAAACAAACATGTGTCAACACAAAGCGTAATATCAAGCTCAGCAAAAATTAAAGGTCATTTCTGTATATCGTACAATAAGTCATGATAGTAACTGATGTGACAAACCTAGTTGGCTTTTCGTAAAGCAGCAATGAACAATGTCTACTTCTGAAGTAGGTCAGAGAGTTAGATGGTTTGGTTTTGTGCATTTAGATTATTTTTTTGTTCATGAAACTATACCCCAGAAATGTTGCATTTGTTCCTTTTATTAATCACCCCGGCTTACTGAACCATCGGTTGAGAAATGACGTTGTTTCAATAAGTGTGAAGTATGTGATTTCCTCATTGCATTAACGTGGGGATTTTCTTGACATGACGACCTGTCAAACACGTTTAAACTGGTCCCGGTGTCAGCTGCGAGCCAAATGCAGGAAAGGTAGAGTTTGGCAATGCACATCTGTACATCTCACTGTGGATCCATTGGCTTCCCAAGATAACAAACACGTTTTAACAACGCAAACATTTCTGATTCTTTGGAACGTATTTCTGAGTTTACTTTCTCAGGCTTGTGCATGAAATTCTGAGGTGTTCCTTGTCAAGGACTCTTAAAATGATCACACATGAGATGTCACACCTTCTATCTGCCTCTCTGGTGTTGGTTTTGTCAAAATTTAAACATATTTCTCCAACTTTTACAGACACTAAATGATGCTCTGACCTCTGATCCCAGTCATGGGGGTAAACCAAGGTCAAGAGTTAACCGTAAACACACTCACTGGCTCAAGAGGATATCTCCCAGGGAGGAGGCGGGTCCCAGTGTACGTTTAGCTTAAGGTGACCTTTAACCAAATTTGACCTTTGACCACTGTGAAAGATCATCCGAGGTCAAGGTTGAACCATAACATACCCGCACTGACCTGCTCAGACATCTCTCAAGGCACAAGTGGGTTCCAAATGGCCTTGCCTGACGGCAGCACGCAAGAGATGAAACCTGAACATACATATGTGATGCAATACATTTCTGAGAGACAGATGGTCGGATACACAGCTAGATGGACAGATATAGTATAAATACACTAACCAAGCTTCCAGGCCTGCCTGCGCTCAACCACTGAAATCATGTTTCCAATCTCAGGCAGGAATGAAATAAAAAAACAAAAAACAAAGGTAAAAGTTCTGAGTTAATAAACAAAACGCATGGAGCAGAAAGATACTTCAAATGGCAGCTGAAGCTAATGACATGTCGAGACAAGTACAAATGAAAGAAGTGACAAAGGAAAGGGAACGATAAGGAGATAAACTTAAAGATAAGGTATGTGGATTTATCACAGGTGTGTGCGGGGTCGTGAACTTCAGGTGAACTCCTGATGCGTCTAAAGCTCAGCAGGTGCAGGAGTCAAACTGAGTTCAAAGAACAAGCACATATTTACTCTTGTCTTCTATGCTTGTGAGGACTTTCACTGACACGCTAAATTCCCTAAACCTGACTCTGAACTAAACTGAACTTTAACCTTATGAGCCTTAACCTTCTATCGACCCTTTCAAGAAGTAAGGTCCAGGAAGTATGCCCGACCAAACTGTCTCTACTTTACTTACTTACTTAAAAAAAAAAGTCCTTGACTCTCCAGAAAGTCCTCTGTGTCTCAGCATTCTCACGCTCTAACATGTCCTCAGTACTTGGACTCTCCCAAAACATATTATCTGTACAACTGCCCACTTTCCAAAATGTTCTTACTTTCATAGCTGTCCTCTAAAATACCCTAATTTCAGGGGTGGAAGGGGGTAATCATTTTCACAAATGTCTTCCCTTTCTGAAGACAAAATTGTCCTCACTTCCCAAAATGTTTGCATTTCAGATAAGTGTCAGCACCTTCTAAAAACGTCTTAAATTACAAGTGTCCCTCTTTCCAAAGATGTAAGATTACTATTTTATAAAGATGTCTTGCTTATTACACTCCCCAATATTCATTTCCTTAAAAAATGCCATCACGCTGAAAAGACAAAGAAGTCCAATAATGATTCACACACACACAGACTGACATAAACGTCCAAACCAAAAGACACATATGCAGCACAGTAGCTTGAACAATGCACTAAAAGGCACTGAGTACGTGTGAAGTGCGTCCAACACGTGTTTGGAATATGATGTGAATCCCACAACCTGATATAAAAGAACAATTGACTGACCTTTACAATGTCACAGTCACTCCATTATTTTGTCAGAGTGGCCACCAATGCCCTCTTAGCTCACGCTGAAATTAGTAACAACAGTAATAATACTATAACACCAAAAACACAAAGAAAAGCAAGAAGAAAGAAAAACGTCATGAGTTGATGTAATTGGAACACTGGGGCTGAAGAACACATGCTCAGAGTTTTAAAGCAGACAGGCTGCTTGTGAATTATTGATGAAGATGTTAGTGAAGATGATATCAGGATTTCTATGACATCACTTTTATTGATCGTGGATATAAGGAGTCTTTAAAAAACTACACTTGTTTAGACACCCAATATTCATTGAGGACTAAATTCTCATTTAAGATACATCTAATCACATTATGACTATGAATAAAAGCCCATTGATTGACATAGAGCATCTAACTAGTGATCTCTAAAATCATGCTTTGACAAATGTGAATTCTCAAACTCTCCACTATTAAGTCACGACGACTGCAAATTCAAATTCAAGCTATTAGATGTTAGATATGTTGATCTAACAACTCAAAATCACATTATTCTCATAATACTTCAAGTACTTTTAAACATGTGAAACAATCGTTATTATTATTATTATTAACCTAGACTTGTGTAGTACCGTTCAAGGTACTCAAGGTCACTTTACACACAATAAACAGAACGACTTTGATTAGGGTGAGAAGCAACAACATTTTACTAGTCTAAATGTAACCTGTAGACCACTCAAAACTTCAATGATATCACATGAATTTTATTTGCTACTAGTATGCCGTCAGCATACCGGCATGATAGGAGTAGTGGTATTTCACCAGCGGCATAGTGTATTATCTTACGCTAGCTACATACTTACTTAAAGGATACCTTAAATTATTATTCTGACAAGCCAAAAACATTTTTTACAGATATTAAAGGATTATTAATGGAGTGTGAGGTCTGTACAGGAAAATATCAGACAGAGGTGTTAACAGTACAGTCCGAGTGTTAGCGAAAACACAGATTCACATATTCTCATACAGACCAAGCTAGCGAGGTTAATAATTTGTTTATTATATGGCTATTTATATATATATATATATATATATATATATATATATATATATATATATATATATATAAACATGTAAACCTCCGGTATTGCCCAAATATGAAAGCTGGTGAAGGTGTTGGGCTCATAGTCAGACCCGTTCGCTTTCTTCAACAAAATGAAGAACTTGCTAACAGATGGTCCGGTCGTTAGCTGGTAAGCTTTCAATTTGTGTGTTTTTTCCGATGCTGATTAGATATTTATGGAGTATGTTCATGTTTTTCTAATTATGTTTTTAGCTTTCCGGTTTGTAATGAATCTGATACGCAATCCAGACAGATTGTCATGGTAACAGTTCGATACAGGAAAATATAGATTGGAAATCAGCCAATCAGAGTGCGTGTAGTGTCATGGCCATGGTCTTATTATTCTGACTAGTCAACGTACAGTTAAAGACTTGGACAGATGATTGAGAATCATCAACTCACTCAAGGAACTTATTTAATATTGTGTTTTTTATATATATATATATATATATATATATATATATATATATATATATATATATATTTGAACTTTGGCTGACGTACACGGAGCCTACTACAAGGAAGTTTTGTTTTCATCCACGTCAGGATTTTGGATTGTTAAATGTACCTTAACAAAAACCCTTGGTAAACAAATTTTCTAAAATAGAACAGAGTATCGTGCCCTTGTGCAATTTATTATATGGCAGCTGTCAGAGAGAAATAAAACAAACTGATGGAAGGATTGATTAACGATAATGGGATCTGTTATCCTACACTGCCATCTAAAAGCTGATTGCGTTAGCTCGACTTACCACTGAGGAAAAATGATCTTGTCATCTTAATCTACCCGAAACCACCAGAGAGGAATCAAATTTCAGCCTAATCAATACAGCCGATTGATTAGTAAAGAAAGGCTCTGCACTGTTCATTGTATATGACTAATTGTTATACAAAAATGTGGTTATAAGTTGACATTTTTTTTTTAATTAAAATAATACTTGAATTACATTAAAATTATGCAGAAAATGTGGGAAAGAGGAGATAAAGTATGGAATCCTCCACGTAAGACTTGGCTTTCTCTCATGTACATCCACTATAATTTTGCATACAGACTGCAAAATTCAGTTGCAATACCCGCTTTCCAAGTTGAGGGGGTACTATGTAGCACTTGCGGCAAAGTTATGACACAGTTTGTTGATGTCTTGGAATGAGAACATGTTGGGACGGTTGAATCGAGGGCTGAAAGGAGAAGTCACTTGAAAAAGACAGAAGAACCCGCAAAAATAGGAAAAAAAAAATCAAAAACAAGATACGGAATGAACAGAAGGGGAAAAAGACTGAACAACAACAACAACGATAAAGATACAGCAGACAACATGCTAAAATTAAATATATTCAGAGCATGCATTTATCTGTTTTCATGCTGGCAGCTAACCTCGCCTTATCAAGCCATTAGCATCTAAATTGTTGAAAACAACTTTGTTTATCAATGCCGTCACGCACACAGAGTATTTTGACTACACTTGCCCACCAGCTCTTATCTGCTTTTAAAAAAGAACAATGGCTTCTTTCAGTTGTCTGCTCTCCAACTCTCCCTTTCTTTCCCCTTCATCCTCTCAGCTTCTCTCCATCCTTGGAATGCAGATTTCCAACCACAGGGTTTAAAGTCGGGCTGGAGGGGAGTTAATTATTATGGAAAAGAGAACACGGCTGACGAAGGGAGTAAGAGAAAAGGAGATAGAGTCAGATGTAGAGAAGAACTGGAAGGAATGGAGACAAGAAGTTGGACAGCGCTGTCCTGTAATGGAAGAAGAACAGCAACAAAAAAATACTTACGTAAAGGTAACAAGTGGCTTCTTCAAGGTCAAAGGTTTTTTTTTTAAACAATGCGTATCTAAAGCAGAAGTTTTATTCAGCCCAATGGAAAAAAAGTGGTTCTCAAGTTGGTATGCTTATGTCTCAGGAGGACTTGTTAGCTTCAAGAGAAAATTTAGTTTTCTGATGGTAGAAGAAGAGTGAAAATTATTGTTGAACATCTTGTCAACTATAAGCAAGTCCAAGAGTTGTGCTTACAAGACTTATGGACAGACTGACGGGATTGTTCCTACATGTTACCCCGAGCTTTTGTTTGTGAATGGTATAAAAATGATGTGTAAATGGAAGTCAATTTAAAGTGACTGTAGTTCTATGAGTATGATTAGGTTACTCCATATGAATAGACCATTTATCTTAAAATGAAAAACGGTAATCTTCAAAGAGTATCCGGAAATGCCACATCATAGCTTTCAATCATGATAGATGGCTAGGCCTCCTACTGCACAGTTGTATATTGCATCATGAGGCCTGTATTGTTTTGCTGTGTCTTGAGTTGTTCTATTCTTAAGCTGTTCTGATTACTGACCGGCTACATGCAAATTAAAATTTTATCATATCTTGCACTCCTGGAAACAGTAAGTAAGTCTCATCTGTCAAGTGATTTTCCCTGGATACTACAGTGTGAAGCGGATAAGGTTCTATGACTCTCCTTGGACGGGATACCAGTCCATTGCAGATTTCATCCCAAGCCAAGGCCGGTTCCCATTTACACCTGGACGGGCTGAAACAATGCAGATGAAGCATCTTGTCCAAGGATGCAGACAGGTAGCCTGGAGCACACACCTGGAACCAAACCCTGGTCTACAGAGAGTAAGCAAAAGATTAAAAATAAAAAAAAGAAGAAATGACGCCTTAAACAAGGAGCAGTGGTGACCAAGAAAGAAAATGCCAAAAAGAAAAAGATGATAATGAGCCTAAAAAGGGATTCAGACTCAGCTTTGGTTTCTGCTTTTTTTTTCTCCTCCTTTCTCTCCCACCGAGCGCCGAGGGTGAGATATTTGTGGGGAATGCCTGGTTAGAAAACAATGTATGTTCCAGCCTGAGATGTACGTTCTAGAGACAAACAAGAGTGCGGTCCCTTCCCCTGAGACGAGCCAGTAAACGTCTTCTAAAAGTTTTCCCACAATAATCAAAGATTCAATTAAAGACAGAACAAGGAGCAGAGGCAGAGAAACGGAGAAAAGCTGAAATTGCAACCATTAAGTTTCACACGAACACAGATCATTCAGAGTAAAGAAACTAACCATCTGAAGCAAAAATAAAAGACTTGTTTAAATTGGTTTAATATGTGACTGGTCAACACTGGGGTTGATTTTTCTCGTTAGAAGTAGCCGTTAACAACAGCCGGGTTGTAGGTAGGGGTTTTGGTTGTTTCCAGTTTTGACTGTGGCGTATGACACTCAGATTTACACAGAGTTACACATTTATCTAAAAAAAGATAACCTTGGTGCACCTACAGGTCCAGAGCAGGAAAACAGTCTGTTCAGACACAGAAATCAATGAAAATTTTATTGGAAACGTGTTTCCGGTTTCTTATCCACTGCCCACTGCAGTCACATCATTTTATCAAAGTCAATAAAGATCAAAAATATGAGCCCCGCTACCTTTGGAAAAAGTTATGTTTCTCCAACCACTTCCATTTGGAATCCTTGAAATGAACACAGTTTTAGCCTAAATAAAAAGGAAAGCATTTTTTAAAGTACACAACATGCATCACTGTTCGAATCTACCATCCTGATGTTTGTGCTACTAAATGATATTTATGCACTCACTTCAGAAAATAAATTATTTTAATAAATCAAAAACAGCTGGATCCATAATAAAGTCTGAATTGTTAAGTGAATACCCTCTAATGTGTAATATTTAGGTATCTGTCTGGTTAGCATGCTAGCTAATATACGTATAGCTATATTGTACTTTGTATGTCAGAAAAACAAATATGAAATAAGGAGTATGTGGAACGAAAACATAGAAGTTTTTAATTTGCTGTCCACCCTTCAAAAATCTAAAGCAAAAAGGTTTGCAATTTAAAATATAGAATGCAATGCTAAAGTGCCCTCAGCCGTATGAGCATGTAATCAATGAAAGTGTGTGTAGAAAGAATGTGACCTTTTGACCACTTAAAATAAGTCATTAGCCATCTTTGAACTTGTCCAAGGTCTGTGTGCCAAGAATGCTCCCTGTGAATTTGAAGACCCTGGCAGTAAGAGCAATGGAGTTATGCTGAGGACAGACAGACACACAGATGGATGGACGCAAAGTCGTTGCAATACACAATTGCTTTGGGTAAAAATGTTAAAAAATTTTGTTGTTAATTTTTATTCTATTTCCAAGTTTCCATTCATTGTTGGGCTTTTATCTCCATAGTGAGGTTTTGCTCTGTCTGCAACCCACTTGCCACAAAGTCTTATTTTTGGAATGTTTTTAGAAATGTTGTGGGATAATACAATGGCCATTTGGTTTAGGAAAGTTTCTTCTAATTGTAATCGTCTATGTTCATTCTTTAATTGTAACTTTTAACTGTAATTTTCTCTGTGTGCTAGTGTTCCATATGTTCCAACTCTCTCTCTCTCTCTCTCTCTCTCTCTCTCTCTCTCTCTCTCTCTCTCTCTCTCTCTCTCTCTCTCTCTCTCTCTCTCTCTCTCTCTCTCTCTCTCTCTCTCTCTCTCTCTCTCTCTCTCTCTCTCTCTCTCTCTCTCTCTCTCTCTCTCTCTCTCTCTCTATAAAATCGGACTAATAGTTACATCTGTCCAAAAATATGTCAAGAAGAGGAAAAAACATAAGGTGCATCGATCTATAAGGCATTAATTTTTGAAGCATGCTGCTACTGCTTCATGCACCAAGAAGGTGAAGTAATTTAATCGGTGCTTTATTTATAATCCAAACACCACATTCGCAAGCAGAAGCTAAAGGCCTAATTATTGTTATTACACAAAACACAAAGAACGCAAAGATAAACTGGTTCTTGTCCTCACTAAACAGACAAAAATATCTAGCAAGTGCAAATGTTTGCACATTTACCTCACTAAATGGAATAAAATGTTTTAATTGATTATACATTTTTAAGCATTATACATAATCTTACCTTAGTCCTGCAGTCCTCTTCATTGTCCTCCAACTGTGTCAAAAAGCGCAAACAAGTAGGGTGCTGAGTAGTATAAAGGTTACACTCACTTTTTATTCAAGAGCATATGAAGGTTATTCCCTCTCTGCATCTAAGAGTCATCTTTCAGTGTGACAGCATGAATTTTAAACATTTCATTCATTCGCTAAGAACAAGCACATACGCCTTGTTTAGACCTTCTTGTGTTTGTTTTACGGTGATTGATATCCAGATTAAAAGTGCAGCACCACCACCTTCTGCTCTGGAGTGTGGATCAGACATGCAGACAGTGCCATCTTGTGGCCATCGATGATAAGGCAGTATTTTCTGACACGTAAATCGCTTCCAATACAGGTTGCATGGCCAGCCAAACAACTTTAAAAAAGTGCAGCGTGTAGTCCGGAAAATAGAGTACTTGATGTAGAGTCACTCAATTTCAGCTTTGCAGAATTTTTATTTGTTTTCCCATTTTGTACATGACTGAAGTGCTGTACTTTTGTTCTACTCAGACAGACAGCTGCAAGTCTCTAAAAGTTTCACTTTGGGATGAGGCTGGAATGTCTGTAGGCCCATGTAAAAGCATGAACATGAGTCCCCAAATAGGTCGCAATGTCCAATGCAGACAGCAGACAGAGGAAGCAAAGTTCTCAACTGCTATTGTATCTCAAAAAAGCACACTGGAAACAAAACTAGATTAGACCAGAAGACAACAATTACACAGACAGGGAAAATGAAGCATCGACAAGGGGATGACTTGCATGTTGGAATCTATGCTTCAAATGTCCACTGATGAGGTGCGTTTCTAATTTACACTAATTATTACAAGATGTGTGTGTGTGTGTGTGTGTGTGTGTGAGAGAGAGACAGAGATGACTTTAAATGATTAAGGAGGGCTGTAAGATTTGCCATTGTACCCCAGCTTGTATCGCCGTGTTCCTGTCCAATCTGAATGTCTCCGCTTTCACAGGATATCAACAGGATTTGCCTGAGCCATTTGCCCATTAAGTTAATTATACTCTGTCTCCACAAACACATTGACCTCCAATCAATGTGACGATATCTGATCCCTTCCTACCTGATGGCTTCCAGGTCCTTGTCCGGAAAACCCACACACACGAGCTAGGATGCTCCCTGCCCTTTTACTAGACTGGCATTCCGAGCACATTCCCAATTTTACTAACCATTCATGTCTGAATACACGCATAAGGCTAAATGCACATATGGATACGTGCACACACAAATATATACATGCACGGACGCGCCGCGTTGGAAGCATGCGGCAAACTAGTCTTGGGCCTCACTTTGTCTCCAACAGCAAATTAACGTAAGTGATACAATTAAAATGTCAACAAACATTCACAATGGAGCCTTTTATAAATCACAGAGGGAGACAGATGGAGGGAATGAAGGGGTGGAAGAGAAAGCGAAAAATCGAGGAAAGTCTGAAGAATTAGAGAAAAGCAAATTAGCGTGAAGAGATGGTTTAAAAAAAGACCAATAATTGAGTGCAGAGATTCAGTCGATAAAGATGATGAACAACAGAGATGTTTGGTTAGAACAAGAAAAATGTTAAAACCTACTGAATTCATTCTGCATAAGTTCAAACAAATTCAACATTGCAAAGGAAAGTGCAACGTCAAAAAGCCAACAGATCAAGAGTGAAAAGTTTTACTCCCATTTCTGGAAAAGCTGCCACAGAAAGAGTCATAATGGTTGAAAACCTTTAAAGATGAAGTCAAACACGTTTTAGGATGCAGCTGACAAGAAGATCCATGAAGTTTGGAATTTCATCAAAACCTGTTCAAAACAGTTTTTCCACGTACAGATTTTTTAGTAATATAAAGAATATTAACAGATGGTGTCCCGTCAAAACAACGGATGCTGTATGGAGACACATGGTGAAATGGAACAAGTCTTACACCAGATGTCTGTCCTGACACACCTCAAGACGCACATGGAGAAAGAGGCACAGGTGGTCAAGAACCACTGACCTCCTGTGTGGCAGGCAAGCGTACTAATGTTTTATGCCACGGTGCGCCAGGAATGTGAATAAGGTGACTTAAAAATGCTTCTATCCAAGCATTTTCAATCAGCTTCCAAACTTTCCAATTAAAGAAAGTAAGTAAGAAACAGATGAACAGATGGAAAAGGGCTTTAAAGCAGTTGAAATTAGAAGAGGAATTGTATTAATTTATCACAAAAAAACTTGGAAATGAGTAGAATGGCGTATAAAACAGTGTAGGTGATGATGGCTCCCAACAAGGATGCGCACACTGAACATGTTCTTCAAAGCTCTGCAGAGTATGGAGAAGAAATTACACCCTTAATAGAGGCAGAAATCAATTTGTGGTCTCGGCATAATCGACCCAACAAACGCTCCACTGCAAGACAAATCAAATGCGGCTTTGGAAACGACTGAAAGATCTGTAAAATAGGTCTGCTACAACTTCCCTGAAGTGTAAAACCCCAGTTACTTCACTTTCATGTCCAGATCAAAGTGGAAAATCTCACCAGCATGTAGAATCCAAATCTTAAGGACCTTTCCGTTTTATCTGGGAAGGCTTTGAATTTGGGAAAAGCCAAAGAATCCTTTTTAGAGCAGCACTCTGACTGCTTAAGCCTACCAAGAACCAACAATCTGTCAAAAATGGCTCTCGATTTTGTCATGACATAAATCTTCCCAATTTTTTAATCCAATAAAAAAAGAAAATAGGCTAAAGAGACCCTGGAGACCGTCGTCTGACTACCAGAGAAATGGCAAGAGAGGTAGACATAGCACTTTTTCGGCACATTACACTGTTACAGGAAATTTTGTAATGAAAGACGTGCGGCGGAATTCGCGCGTCAGGATGGAGCGTAATGGCGCAGAACAAAAAGCACCTCCGTGTTGGAAGTCTCACGGGACATGCCCAGCTCTTCCACCATTCAGAAGATTCAGACGGCTTTGGGTGGCTTTTCAGTCGAGTGAGTATTCGAGAAATTGTCGAAGATCTGGGCATGCCACAACATGTCCTGTGAGACCAACACAGAGGTGCTTTCGTTCCGCGCCATTAGCGGCTCCGTGGTGAATTCCTCCGCTCCTGTTTTCATGACAAAATCTCCTTTAACAGTGGAATATGCCGGAAAAGTGCTGATGTCCACCTTTTCTGCCATTTCTCTGGTAGTCAGACGACATCCCGGATCAATACAGCATTCAGTTTGGAAATGATCTGGTCGTTTCAGCCTGTTGATCGCCGCTAACCCTAACCCTAATTACAGCCTATTTAACTTACATCTACACATCTTTGGACTCCAGTCGGAGTTACAACAAACAGCTACCAAATTCAACACTTGCAATCAATTCAACACATTTTTATCTGCTGAATTTGCCACGAGGGAAGAGGCCACACCTGGCCAGAAAACTTGTAGAAACCGTGTACAAAATAAATGGCTGATGCCATATTTTTGTTAAAAGCTTTGAATTAACTCTGAATATTTACACTACAAGCAAATCTTGACTGTCTTACTTCAACTCCACTGTGGCGTACAGAGCAAAATTACAAAAATTGCATTGCCCAAATACTCAAGAATGCCAAACTGGCAACATGATCTCCAAACTTCCAAATTTTTTCAGTGATTGTCAGTTCAGTTCAATAACTACTGGCTCAATTAGGTTTAAAAATTCAGACTCTTTAAGTCATTAATACCTTCAACGTACATTTTTCTGGACTTTTTAGAAGTTCATTGACTGATGAATGAAGAAGATCTTCATGTAATAAACCAGTTGACTGTTAACTTGTATCTCTGCAACTGGCATCCAATTGTTTTTCAAGATCATGCGGTGCACATTTTATTTAAGCTGCATCCTGCTTCAATTATCTGACACGGTTTGAAAATGTCAAAAACTGATTCACAGCTTTGTCCTCACTTCTATCCATTCTATCCATGTCACCGCAGAAGACCAAAAAATTATTCTATTAATTCAGGAAGTCTTTGCTCCAAAAAAAAAAGAAGCCTCTCCTGGCATCTCTTTTATTTTTGTTCCCTCCAACAATACTCATTTGAACGTCTCTAAAATTGGACTCTTTCGGGTTTTGTCCTCTTTTCACTCTCCCCCTCTCGTCTCATCATCTTTCATCCAGATGCCATGTTGTTGATGAATTCAATCAAATGCTCATTTTTCACTGTCTGAAAAGAACACAAGAAGATGTGGAGCATCGTGTACTCCGATACGCAGCCAAAAAAAAAAAAAATTGAAAAAGAAAAAAAAGAAATTGCTGGATGTTGTGTGTTCGGCGTCCGAGGAAGAGTATCTGTCACGTACTGAAAAGGTTGATTTTTAATACGTGCTTGGAAATAAACAGTCTGCATTTATGACATATAACACACTTTCCGTCTCGAAGGACAGCCAAAGGTTACCAGATGCTAAAGAAGACAATGCACAATTACATTATAGTTTAAGTCAAAGCATATTAACATCACTCATGAATCCAATGGGTTTATTAATACTACGACAGACTCGCACCACGCTTTTGGAGTGCAAATGTCCTAAACTCGAAGGAGTACTTCAATCAGGTTATCAGGTTTACCTTTGTTTCACAACTAATTCCCCAAACACAAAAAAAACAACTTTTAAAAATCTCTAATATCACTTTTCACTTTTTACACATTTTTTATGTTACAGCCTTATTCCAAAATGGATGAAATTAATTTTTTTCCTCAAAATTCTGCACACAATACCCCATAATGACAATGTGAAAAAACCTTTTTAACTTCTGCAAATTTATTAAAAATAAGTATTCACAGCCTTTGCCATGAAGCCCAAATTGTGCTCAGGTGCATCCTGATTCCACTGATCATCCTTGAGATGTTTCTACACTTAATTGGAGTTCACCTGTGGTACATTCAGGTGATTAGACATGATTTGGAAAGACACTCACCTGTCTACATATAAAGTCACACAGATGACAGTGCATGTCAGAGCACAAACCAAGCATGAAGTCAAAGGAATTGTATATAGACCTCTGAGACAGGATTGTCTCGAGGCACAAATCTGGAGAAGGGTACAGAAACATTTCTGCTGCTTTGAAGGACCCAATGAGAACAGTGGCCTCCATCATCTGTAAATGGAAGAAGTTCGGATCCACAGGTCTCTTGCTAGAGCGGGCCGACTGTCTAAACTAAGCAATCGTGGAAGAAGGACATTAGTCAGGGAGGTGACCAAGAACCTGTCAGAGCTCCAGCATTCCTCTGTGGAGAGAGGAGAACCTTCCAGAAGGACAACCATCTCTGCAGCAATCCACCAATCAGGGCTGTATGGTAGAGTGGCCAGACGGAAGCCACTCCTTAGTAAAAGGCACATGGCAGCCCACGTGGAGTTTGACAAAAGGCACCTGAAGGACTCTCAGACCATGAGAAATAAAATTCCCCGATCTAATGATAAAAAGATTGAACGCTTTGGTGTGAATGCCAGGCGTCATGTTTGGAGGAAACCAGGCACCATCCCTGCAGTGAAGCATGGTGGTGGCAGCATCATGCTGTGGGGATGTTTTTCAGCAGCAAGAACTGGGAGACTAGTCAGGATTGAGGGAAAGATGAATGCTGGATGAAAACCTGCTCCACAGCGCTCTTGACCTCAGACTGGGGTGACGGTTCATCTTTCAGCAGAATTTTGAGGGGGAAAAATAATTTATTTTGGAATAGGTTTGTATAATACCACCAGTGACAACACAGTGATCACAGTAAATGGTAAATGGACTGCATTTATATAGCGCTTTTCCATCTGCATCAGAAGCTCAAAGCACTTTGCCTCACATTCACTCATTCACATAAACACACTCAAACACTGATGCCAAGCTGCTGTCATGCAAGGTGCTCACTACACACTGGGAGCAACTAGGGGATTAAGGACGCCGCTCAAGGGCCCTTAGTGATTTTCCGGTCTGGCTGTGTTTTGATCCGAGAGTCCAAATCATTTCTCATTACAGTTTGTTCAAAGAAATCTAAAGCTACAGTTTGTAGAATCTAGTGTCATTTAATGGTGAGGTTGGCTGCAGATTGCAGTACACTGTCGCCAGTCATGGTTTTGATTCCCGCCACATTGTTGCTCCTTTAATGATGGGGAGTCATACTGCCTTGCCATCTCTTGTGAACAGCAAAGTGATGCCCCATTTCACAAAAATGAGGGTTCTCAAACTTGTTAGTCTGCACAAGCAACCAGTAGGCAGTGTATAGCGGACAGAATTTCCTGTTCAATTCAATGGGACTTGTTTGACTAGTACTGTACTACTGTGATTTTCTGCATTAATACAGAAAAGTCATTGAGATTTTAAAGCAACACATGATGCTTTCAAGACGAAATCTTTTCCAGGAACGTCCATGTATTTTTCAAGAAAACAATGCAAAACCACATTCTGCACACATAGCTGCAGAAGAAGTGGGTACGGGATCTGGACTGGCCTGCCCCCAGTCATGACAATAGAAAATGTGTGAAGAATTTTGAAGTGGGGGAAAAAAAAAGGAAACCAAAAAAATCCCCAAACGACTCATCCCATAATGTTACGTACCTTAAGACGTGCAGAACAACAACAATAAACTGCTGCTTCAAAAGAAAAAGAAGAAATAAAACAAGCTGATGCAGATGTTTTTAAATTGTAACAGCTGGGAAAATAAAAAAAAGAAAAAGACATGATTAAAAATTAAAACTCTTCCGCTGAGAAGATTCTGTGTTTTGATGAGTCGGTGGTCTAAAACAGCATGTATGCGTACGTGAGTTTTTCATTTGAAAACTCACACCACCTGTGAGTTGCACGTCTTTCCGGTGCGTTTCAGCCTGAGTGTGAACACATTTGTGTGTGTCAGAGCTCCAATGTGCGCCGCCGTATGTGAGTGCAGATACAGTGAGGTGTGTGTGCGAAACAGACGGATTAGTAATGTTGACTACGTGTTATAAGTGGCGTTACTGTGTAAAGGGATGTTTTATCACACTGACGCTCAACTGTGATATTTGGTGAAGACACAGCCGCACACAAACCACATCATTATTTGGCACCGTAAAATGAACCAAAACAGCATTCAGAAAGTAAGAGTTCCCGTTCACTTCATGTATAACATGTCCACAAACTCTTAAATCTTCACGTGAAATAAGCAAATATAGAGGCTGGATTTTAACAGACAAGTGTGAAGTCTTAACCGTTTCAGTATTTAGCCTCGTCGTTACGAGGGTAAGCTGCCTAATGAAGAAAAAAAAAAGACGTTTCAGGAAGTTGACGAGTTTCAAGCAAACGAATCCCTACAATCTATCAAGCACACCTGTAAAAGGTACAAACATACATGACATAAACTACACAACCACATGCGACATCCCACGAACCCAAAAATGAACGCTCATATATACCAGAACCACTGACTGGATTGGTTAGTCCAGAATCCAGATGACAGTATTGATTGAGAAGTATTGATTTCATCCGGCATCACAATGCCCCAGTTTCTACATCTTAAACATTATTGATTTTATGCTAGTGGGTAAGAATGGAGCACTTGTCCGCCTGGGTTGTTCGGCATCCAGGACCCAAGGCGGTTCCGTAGTATTGGGGATGCAGCACTAGCACATGTTCCCAGACTTGACTTGCTGGTTGGTAATACTGATAAACACTAAGCGCATATAAATGTTACTTCAAAACAGCGCAGTGTCGTCATGACGTCTTTACATACCGACATATACTTTATATATAGTTTACATATACTTTATGTATACAGATACTTTACATACATGACGTATGTACATATCTTTACATACATCTTTTAAACCGACAGGATGATTCCTTTTTATTACAACCCCTGGCAATAATTATGGAATCACCGGCCTCGGAGGATGTGCATTCAGTTGTTTAACTTTGTAAAAAAAAAGCAGATCACAGACATGACACAAAACTAAAGTCATTTCAAATGGCAACTTTCTGGCTTTAAGAAACACTATAAGAAATCAGAAAAAATAACTGTGGCAGTCAGTAACGGTTACTTTTATAAACCAAGCAGAGGGAAAAAAATATGGACTCACTCAATTCTGAGGAATAAATTATGGAATCACCCTGTAAATTTTCATCCCCAAAACTAACACTTGCATCAAATCACATCTGCTTGTTAGTCTGCATCTAAAAAGCAGTGATCACACCTTGGAGAGCTGTTGCACCAAGTGGACTGACATGAATCATGGCTCCAACACGAGAGATGTCAATTGAAACAAAGGAGAGGATTATCAAACTCTTAAAAGAGGGTAAATCATCACGCAATGTTGCAAAAGATGTTGGTTGTTCACAGTCAGCTGTGTCTAAACTCTGGACCAAATACAAACAACATGGGAAGGTTGTTAAAGGCAAACATACTGGTAGACCAAGGAAGACATCAAAGTGTCAAGACAGAAAACTTAAAGCAATATGTCTCAAAAATCGAAAATGCACAACAAAACAAATGAGGAACAAATGGGAGGAAACTGGAGTCAACGTCTGTGACCGAACTATAAGAAACCGTCATCATTAACACCTAAACTAAAAAAAAAAACAAGGTTACAATGGGCTAAGGAAAAGCAATCGTGGACTGTGGATGACTGGATGAAAGTCATATTCAGTGATGAATCTCGAATCTGCATTGGGCAAGGTGATGATGCTGGAACTTTTGTTTGTGCCGTTCCAATGAGATTTATAAAGATGACTGCCTGAAGAGAACATGTAAATTTCCACAGTCATTGATGAAATGGGGCTGCATGTCAGGTAAAGGCACTGGGGAGATGGCTGTCAATACATCATCAATAAATGAACAACTTTACGTTGATATTTTGGACATTTTTCTTATCTCATCAATTGAAAGGATGTTTGGGGATGATGAAATCATTTTTCAAGATGATAATGCACCTTGCCATAGAGCAAAAACTGTGAAAACATTCCTTGCAAAAAGACACATAGGGTCAATGCCATGACCTGCGAATAGTCTGGATCTTAATCCAATTGAAAATCTTTGGTGGAAGTTGAAGAAAATGGTCCATGACAAGGCTCCAACCTGCAAAGCTGATCTGGCAACAGCAATCACAGAAAGTTGGAGCCAGATTGATGAAGAGTACTGTTTGTCACTCATTAAGTCCATGCCTCAGAGACTGCAAGCTGTTATAAAAGCCAGAGGTGGTGCAACAAAATACTAGTGATGTGTTGGAGCGTTCTTTTGTTTTTCATGATTCCATAATTTTTTCCTCAGAATTGAGTGATTCCATATTTTTTCCCTCTGCTTGGTCTAAAAAAGTAACCATTACTGACTGCCACAATTTTTTTTCCTGATTTCTTATAGTGTTTCTTAAAGCCATTGAAGTTGCCATTTGAAATGACTTTAGTTTTGTGTCATGTCTGTGATCTGCTTTTTTCTACAAAATTAAACAACTGAATGAACATCCTCCGAGGCCGGTGATTCCATATTTTTTGCCAGGGGTTGTATATGGCTGCGACGCTACGCATGCCCTGATTGGCTGATTTCTGGTCTGATATTTTTCCACAACAGACCAGTTACCATGACAATTGGTCCGGAACATGGATCACATTCGTTACAAACCAGAAAGCTTAAAACACGATTAGAAAAACCAAATCGGACATGAACATACTCCATAAATATCTAAATCGCATCAGAAAAAACACACAAATTGAAAGCTTGCCAGCTAACGACCGGACCATCTGTTAGCAAGTTCTTTGTAGAGGTGAAGCGAACAGGTCTGACTACGAGCCATCAGCAGCTTCCATATTCGGGGATACCTTAAGTTCGCGTGTTTATCAGTCACTCACCCATCTTCAACCGCTTACCCGGGATGGGGTCGCGGGGGAAACAGCTCTAGCAGGGGACCCTAGACTTCTGTTTCCCGTGCCACAATGACCACCTTTGACTGGGGGATCCCAAAGTTTGTGTGTTTATATATATATATATATATATATATATATATATATATATATATATATATATATATACACTCAACAACAATATAAACGCAACACTTTTGGTTTTGCTCCCATTTTGTATGAGATGAACTCAAAGATCTAAAACTTTTTCCACATACACAATATCACCATTTCCCTCAAATATTGTACACAAACCAGTCTAAATCTGTGATAGTGAGCACTTCTCCTTTGCTGAGATAATCCATCCCACCTCACAGGTGTGCCATATCAAGATGCTGATTAGACACCATGATTAGTGCACAGGTGTGCCTTAGACTGTCCACAATAAAAGGCCACTCTGAAAGGTGCAGTTTTATCACACAGCACAATGCCACAGATGTCGCAAGATTTGAGGGAGCGTGCAATTGGCATGCTGACAGCAGGAATGTCAACCAGAGCTGTTGCTCATGTATTGAATGTTCATTTCTCTACCATAAGCCGTCTCCAAAGGCATTTCAGAGAATTTGGCAGTACATCCAACCAGCCTCACAACCGCAGACCACGTGTAACCACACCAGCCCAGGACCTCCACATCCAGCATGTTCACCTCCAAGATCGTCTGAGACCAGCCACTCGGACAGCTGCTGAAACAATCGGTTTGCATAACCAAAGAATTTCTGCACAAACTGTCAGAAACCGTCTCAGGGAAGCTCATCTGCATGCTCGTCGTCCTCATCGGGGTCTCAACCTGACTCCAGTTCGTCGTCGTAACCGACTTGAGTGGGCAAATGCTCACATTCGCTGGCGTTTGGCACGTTGGAGAGGTGTTCTCTTCACGGATGAATCCCGGTTCACACTGTCCAGGGCAGATGGCAGACAGCGTGTGTGGCGTCGTGTGGGTAAGCGGTTTTCTGATGTCAGTGTTGTGGATCGAGTGGCCCATGGTGGCGGTGGGGTTATGGTATGGGCAGGCGTCTGTTATGGATGAAGAACACAGGTGCATTTTATTGATGGCATTTTGAATGCACAGAGGTACCGTGACGAGATCCTGAGGCCCACTGTTGTGCCATACATCCAAGAACATCACCTCATGTGGCAGCAGGATAATGCACGGCCCCATGTTGCAAGGATCTGTACACAATTCTTGGAAGCTGAAAATGTCCCAGTTCTTGCATACTCACCGGACATATCACCCATTGAGCATATCTGGGATGCTCTGGACCGGCGTATACGACAGCGTGTACCAGTTCCTGCCAATATCCAGCAACTTCGCACAGCCATTGAAGAGGAGTGGACCAACATTCCACAGGCCACAATTGACAACCTGATCAACTCTATGCGAAGGAGATGTGTTGCACTGCATGAGGCAAATGGTGATCACACCAGATACTGACTGGTATCCCCCCCCAATAAAACAAAACTGCACCTTGCAGAGTGGCCTTTTATTGTGGACAGTCTAAGGCACACCTGTGCACTAATCATGGTGTCTAATCAGCATCTTGATATGGCACACCTGTGAGGTGGGATGGATTATCTCAGCAAAGGAGAAGTGCTCACTATCACAGATTTAGACTGGTTTGTGAACAATATTTGAGGGAAATGGTGATATTGTGTATGTGGAAAAAGTTTTAGATCTTTGAGTTCATCTCATACAAAATGGGAGCAAAACCAAAAGTGTTGCGTTTATATTTTTGTTGAGTGTGTGTGTATATATATATATATATATATATATATATATATATAATAAACAGCCTGTATGGGAATATCAGACCGAGGTGTTGACAGCATGGACCAGTCTGATATTTTCCCATGCAGGCCTTGTGCTGAGTTAATAATCCTTTAATATCCCTCAAATTTTGTGATTATGGAGGTATAAATGACTTCATTATAATTTGGTCTCCTGGCGTGAATCTGTGGATGGTGGCAAATGAAACTTAAATCACTTGAAAGTGCACTGAAAGCTCAACAAAAACAACAACAAAAAATATGCTATGATCCATCACATGGTTGACAAATCTTCAGAAATTTACCAAAAACTGTTTCCGCTAGCTCCACTGACACTGCCGTTCCTGCTGGAGATAACATGTTGAATATTGGGTGAGAGGAAAAAAAAAACCTTTAATTTTAAAAATATACTGCTGATTTATCGGACTTTAGCGATTTTTATTTCACATCTTGACAACCGGTCGCAAATCTTCAAATGCTTAACTGCATCTCGAAGACGCATCGTGTTGAAAGTCAGACGACGCAACATATAACCAAAACAGCCGTCAGGCTGGGGTGTAAATTATATAACCAGTCTAATTTCCTGTCTGGAAATATCAACACGTACTCTAGAGACAAACAAGATGACCTTAGCAACAGTCATGGGGTGTTCAGACACACTGTCGTCACACCACAGATGTGACAAATACACACTTCATTAGCAGCTATGTGTCGACATTAGTGCCGCCGGACGCAGCAGCTAACTGCACAGCAGTGACAAAACTAGTTAATCATAAATCACGAAGTCAACAGCAACAGTAACCAGGCTCGCTCACATAATTGATCGTTTGGGCGGGTAGCGTTAGCTTCAGAATTTAGCATGATGACTGACAACCAAACGGTTCCTGACGCCTGCAGGGAGCATGCTAATGCCTTAGCGTAGCAATGTGAAGGAAATGATACAGGGAAGGAAACAAACAGAGAAAAGTGAAGATGAAGAGCAAGACGGGTTGTTTGTGATTGTTAGCTTCTGGCTCTTGAACTTATTAGGTAAAATATGAGAAAATATTTGAATATAAGGTGACTGGTAGAGGTTATGGCAATTATTTATTGGCAGTTAGCTAAAGGATGAATAAGATAATCATAAAATAATAGTTTAATGGGGAAAAACTCATCAATACATTAATGGAAAAAATAGATTAATCAACTACAAAATAAATAGTTGTAGTCATTTGAATTTCTGCAGGTAAAATTTTAGGAGCTGTGTCCTTTAGTTCACAGTAATAAATATATGAAATTAATATTACTGATTCTTAATGCTGATGATAGCTTAAAATAAATTCAAAATTGTTAAATTTTGTAATGCAGCCACATTCCTGCCCGAGGACATAAAGCTTTCTTATCCTGCCATCTATATTAGACTCCCTGGGCTCTGCAACTGCTAATAGTCCTGTATCATATTCCAGGATATACCTTGGTCCAAAACCCACAGCAGCTGGCTGAGGAATTACACTGTCTTCTTTCTTAAAAAAAAAAAAAAAAAAAATCTGGCTTCTTTGGTTTTGGTGAAGACAAAGTCCAACAAAGATGATTCAACACAAGTCAGAGTACGAAAGAAAAGGAAGTCAGCAGTAACCACTCACCGTTTCTGCCACATATGTTTAAATTTTAAATAAAATAATAAAAATTTGGGTGGACTTGTTGGGCAGAATACTTCAAAGACAAAAAGGTATTTTTAAAAAATCCTCACTGTATATCTGGTTTTATCACTGCTACTATTTCTGTTAGAGTTCAGGATATAGGCCGATCCAAAACCGCAGCTGCTGGCTGAGAATTCTCTCTGGACCTGGGTATGGCTAATACCTGAAATCAAACAAACACAGCTCAGTTACATGCTCTGTCTCAGCAGGTCTCCTGACAGCTTCTGAAGGCCAACACTGATGATTTTGTCCAGACGCCACCAAAAGCAAATATTTCACACAATATGTTTGATTTCAATCTTCCACTTCAATCGTTTCAGGCCAGACTTCTTCAGTTATAAGATATGGAAGTGAGAGCAGGAATGAGAGATGGAGTGAAGGAGGGGAAAGAGGAAACAGTAAATTCTATGCAACACTTATCGTTCAGCACTTTTGCGGGTCACTCTATTCACTGAACCTGAAGACTTACATCCAGTGATATACGTATGCACAAACTGTTCAAAAATGCTACATGGATTTTTAATTAAAAAAACACCAAGAGGGAGGTGTGTGTGTGTGTGTGTGTGTGTGTGTGTGTGTGTGTGTGTGTGTGTGTGTGTGTGTGTGTGTGTGTGTGTGTGTGTGTGTGTGTGTGTGTGTGTGTGTGTGTGTGTGTGTGTGTGTGTATAGAATAGATGTAATAAAGTCCTTGGACATGCCCACTAATGTCTGAGAAGGGCCCATCATATGAAGAAAATGGCCCATTACTTCAGGCACCGGGGGCCATTAATCTATGCCACCTTTTTAACGGACAGACGGATGGATGGACAGACAGACAGAGAAAGATCTGTAGGCTGAGTGAATAAGAGCAAACAGACCCTGATTCTTGAATGTGGTGGTTCAGGTCGTGTCAGTTTCAGTCGTGATATGTTACAAGAAAATCTGTGTGACTCAAATCTGTTTTACTCCTTGGAAAGGGCAAGAAGTTATTAAAATAAACTAAATTTATGGCTCTTTTTTCACCCTTCATATAACTGCTATTATAAAAACTAACAGTTTATGATGTAGGGCTTAAACTTTAGTCCTCTTGTTTACAACTAAAATCTAATTTTGAACCAAAAGTAACTCCAAATAAGAATTTAAAAAAATTAAAATCTGTCATGACTAAGTTGTTTTTAATTATATGCTGTATTTTGGTTTCTTTAAAAAACAAAACCACCACTAAGAGAAGTGTGAATCTTGTTCTCCGCTGTGTCGCCACATTCATTAAGCCCTCGTCATTTTGTCTCCTCCGTTTGGGATGGTTACCCACTCCTGAAGCAAACGGCCAACCCACCTGCTCCCAGTAGAACACCACAGTCTCAGAATTGTTTTGGACATGCTGATTCATATCCCCACAGCTTCACACTTGGCTGTAAAATGTCCCAATAAACACTTGGACATCATGTTCTGAAGAAAAATGCAGTGGGACAATCTTGAGGTCTCCATAACAGCTGCTCTCCAAACTTTATTTAGCCAAGGATATTCCAACCCTGACAATTACATATTGCTGTTTCTTAGTTAGAATGCACTATGTTCTTATCCTTATAAATAGAATATTTTATCAGCAGAAAAATCCTCAGTTGACCATAAATGCCTTTGGGTAATTTTAATGAAAACATGTTGAAATTTTCCGAGAGGAATTTGAAACGTGAGATGAATCTGCTTTGCGACAGTGTGAATAGTTCTTTAAGGATAGTGAACATCTTTGATATCAGTAAAGCTGCAGGGATCTGCCGTCTCAAGGCTGACCTTCAGTCAGGTGGAGATGCCATTCTCCTGGTGCTGAAAGGAATCTTTACTTTCATTTGGGAGACAGGTATCACTCCACCACCCCAAACAGCATGATAGAAGGGAGCTGTTCTTCTCTGCTAACTAAAATGTTATCCACTGGATTGCATTGACACTGCTCTCTGTGCCAGGTTAGGTACCTGCCAAGGTCCTTCTTAATAGAATTCAGTGGCAGCTGGATGCTGCTCATCAACCACAGCAGTCCGGTATTACGACCGCAGACACGGCAGCATCCGAGCTCGAAAAGTAATCACTGACTGCAACTTTGAATATCGCAGGACTTCTTTACTGCCAATGTTAATATTCATATTTGATTCGCTTTACCAGGCTACATTGAGGGACATACCAACAATTCAGGAGATGCCCAATAACTAGCTGGACAACATATCTAGCCCATATACCATGCATCTGGAAAGTATTCACAGCTCTTTACCTTTTCCACAGTCTGCTATGTTACAGCCTTATTCCAGAATGGATGACATTCATTTTTTCCTCAAAATTCTACACACAATACCCCATAATAACAATGTGAAAAAAGGGGGTTTTTGTTTGTTTTGTTTTTTTTAGATTTTTGCAAATTTATTAACGAGAAAAAAAAAATAAAACCAAGAAATCACATGTACATAACTATTCACAGTCTGCCATGAAGCTCAAACTTGAGCTCAGGTGCCTCCTGTTTCCATCCTTGAGCTGTTTCTACAGCTTAATTGGAGTCCTCCTGGGGTAAATTCAGCTGATTGGACATGATTTGGAAAGGAACACACCTGTCTACATATAAGGTCCCATAGTTGACAGTGCATGTCAGAGCACAATCTAAGCATGAAGTCAAAGGAATAGGGCAGCGCAGTCTCATTTGAACACCTGCGTGATATTTCGGGAATTGGCCACTTCTTGGGACAGTCCCCCATTGTGCAATACAAACATAGCATAACTTAACACGGATAAATGTTGTACTGTTTTGTTTCTGGCTGCAATCACTGAAGCAGTCAGGAAAAGTGCAGGTTTTTTTTTGGTTCCCAGTGGAAAAGGGAAGATGAGAGGTCATGCCGGTAAGTGTTAGCCTACACAGCTAACCAGAATAGCTGCGTTCGCTCGCCTGCACAACCGCCTCGACATGTTTGAGCTCCGGGTCATAAACAAACCGCAACACATGTCCACTTTCCACCACATCATCACTTTTTCTTTGCATTTTCACTTTGTAATTTGCCCAAAGCTCTGATAGGGCTGTCCCCGGATGTAGGATCATTGAATCATATGCGTCATATTTTAACCCTTTAACACCCACCCTCAAACAAGACTGCGCTAATTGTCTGTAGACCTCGAGACACGATAGTCTCAAGGCACAAATCCTAGGAAAGGGTACAAAAACATTTCTGCTGCTTTCAAGGTCTCAGCGAACACAGTGGCTTCCATCATCCGTAAATGGAAGAAGTTCAGATCCACCAGGACTCTTCCTATAGCTACTGCTCTAGGAAGAGTGATCGGGGAGAAGGACCTTAGTCAGGGAGGTGAGCACGAAACCGATGGTCAGTCTGTCAGAGCTCCAGCATTCCTCTGTTGAGAGAGGAGAACCTTCCAGAAGGACAATCATCTCTGCAGCAATCCACAAATCAGGCCTGTATGGTTGAGTGGCCAGACGGAAGCCACTCCTTAGTAAAAGGCACATGGCAGCCCACCTGGAGTTTGCCAAAAGGCACCTGAATGACTTTCAGACCATGAGAACCAACATTCTCTGGTCTGAGAAGACAAAGGCTGAACTCTTTGGTGTGACCACCAGGCATCATGTTTTGTGGAAACCAGGCACCATACCTACAGTGAAGCATGGTGGTGGCAGCATCATGCTGTGGGGATGTTTTTCAGCAGCAGGAACTGGGAGACTAGTCAGGATTGAGGGAAAGATAAATGCAATGTACAGAGACATCCTGGATGAAAACCTGCTCCAGAGTGCCCTTGACCTCAGACTGAGGCGACGATTCAACTTTCAGCAGGACAATGACCCTAAGCACACAACAAAGATATCAAAGGAGTGGCTTCAGGACAACTCTGTGAACGTCCTTGAGTGGCCCAGCCAGAGTCCAGACCTGAATCTGATTGAACATCTCTGGCGAGATCTGAAAAAGGCTGTGCACTGATGCTCCACATTCAACCTGATGGAGCTTGAGAGGTGCTGCAAAAAGGTAATGGGCAAAACTGCCCAAAGATAGGTGCACCAAGCTTGTGACATCATAGTCAAGAAGACCTGAAGCTGTAATTGCTGCCAAAGGTGCATCAACAAAGTACTGAGCAAAGAGTGTGAATACTTATGTACACATGACTTCTTAGTTTTTTTGTTTTTAATAAATTTGCAAAAATTTCAAAATAACATTTTTCATATTGTCATTATGGGGTGTTGCAAGGAGAATTATTTATTCTAATGAATTTATTATAAATTGCTAATTAATTTATTCCATTTTTGGAATAAGGCTGCCACAAAACAAAATGTGGAAAAAGTGAAGTGGTGTGAATACTTTCCGGATGCTCTGTATAGACATGCAGTATTGTGCAGAGTGGAGGCCAAGTGTCTAAAATTTTCCCAGTGAATTCTGGCATTTGTCATGGATTTGTTCTTGCTCATGCTGTGTTCACTGCTTATATGGACTGCCTGGTGGGTAAGGTCATTGAATGTCCAGGGACTTGGGTGACTTTGTTATTGAGGAACAGTTTGCTGACCTTGACTTCTGGGAAGCAAGATGGAAAAATAAACTTGCGTTGGACAACATATTGGATGTTATTTGATGCAGATGAACATAAATTGTTGACCCACTCCAATAAAAACTTGAGTCAATTTGATTTTTTTTAATCTGGCCTTTAAATTGGGACTTTTCTGCATCGCTGTCATGTACTATTATTAGTAAAGTTTTTTGTTTTGATTTAATTCCATGTTTTTGTTTTGTTTTGACATATAAGTCAAATGACCGCCCCCCCCCCCCCCCCCCAACCAAAAAAAAAAAAAAAAAAACCCAAACCAAAAACAACAACAACAAAAACTGGGACTTACAGTACCAAAAATACAGTAAGTGATATCTGCATGTTAAGAGAGGAGAAGAGTTATTTTCTACAAGGAGGAGGAAGAAGAATAGAATGTTTCTTGCTTGTTCTGGACTTGTTTGAGTGCTGAAGGGTTGAGGCTGACTGACAGTGCATAATACGACAGGAAGGGAGGACTCGATGAATCAGAGAAGACTTGGACACACTTGGTCCTGCTTCTGTATTCCAGTTAAAAGAAAAAAGAAACCAAATGCACCCAGACAGAAATAAATATGGAAATATCCACCAAGGCAGGGCAGGATTTGTTCTGTGAGGTATCACGGTGGAAGCAATAGATGAGCGTTACGAGATGCAACATGCTGTAGTGACACAGAACACGAGGTTGTGCAACAACACCGAAGGTCTGCTGGTGTTCAGGTGAGACAATCTGCTGCTGGAATAAGGTTTGCTCTCACACCCACCAGGTGTGAGCAGGCAAACACTGAAGTGAAGTTGCCAACAGACACACAGGGCTAGTGTTCATGTTACAAGAACATTATTTGGACATAGAGCTGCAATACTCGTATCAACCAGTGGGGCAGTGTCAGCACCAAGGCAGTAAAACAATAAGAGCAGTACAAGGAATTACAGAGAAGAAACATTCTGCTCAATCAACAACAAAAATGGTGATGAAACAAGTTGGCAATAATCTGCCATCTGGTGGGTAAACCTGAAGTTGCTTCAGTCTAACTCAGAAAATGTCGGCTAATGTGTGACCCGTGACTCTCCTGGCAGGTATCTTACATCATATAGTGATACTGAAGTAGGACTGTGCCTTTGTACTACATTAGACCAACTCAATGTTTTTCCGAACGCTTTCGAGATCCACATCTGGCAGTTTCTTGGTTTTTAGTGAAGGCAAAAATCCAGATTATATTCCCAACAGGGCACAAAGCACTGTTTTGCCAAATGACTAGCAGAAAGCAGATTAATACATCTGTTCAACCACTTCTAAAGATTTCCATGTCTGACTCAGTGACCCACAAAGTAACCAACATTGTGTGAATCCACTCAAAAACATTTTTTTGACTATGTGACCCACTGACCATATGCAGCAAAAGTGGCTATTTCCTCCAGCCCACCAACCACAGAAAACATCTTGTTAAATGTGTTTTGTAAAAAAAAAAAATCCTTTGATTTCATCATGCACAATGTCAGTAAATAATGTGTCATGTTTGAGGGAATTCCAAAGACTGGAACTGACAGGAATTGGCCAATCATTTAACTACTGGGTACTTTAGTTTCATTGTTTTATGGGCCATTTCTCTGAATCTTAGCGATCATATCTGTAACCTGATGGCAAAGGGGTCAAGAGGTGAAAAGACGGACTGAAGGCAAATTAAGGTAAGGAGACCAATAAGGGAGGAAGAAAGAGAAGAAGCTATGGAGAGGGTGCGAGGAAAGGAGTGAGGTAGACAAGAGGGGAATGAAGATCACTCAGAACAAACACCTTCAGTCAGACCAGTCATCTCCAACAGAAAATGTTAGGTTATGTGCTTTGGGTCAGGAAAAAAAAACACTTTCAGCTAGTTTGGTGAACATGGACTTGGCAAAGAAAAGATTCCAGCTCTTTTTGCAAATCTACCAAAAGAATATCTTATTCTACAAACGTCTGTGGATTAATAAACATTGCAATAATTGATTCCAAATGATCATTTAATTGGTCAACAGGGTGTAGTCTTAATCAACTTTATGAAATATTGTATTTGTAGATGAAGGTCCAATTCCAGGTGTGGTGCTTCAGGTTAATCGGTTTTTGAGACAAGATATGTCATCAGCATTATGTCAGTCCACCCAGCTATAAATGGGTACTGGGCTTGGCTGGGGAAGGAACCTGTGACTGGTATCCCGTCCAGTAGGAGTTGTAGATTTTGTAGTCATCCGACGGGATCTGAGGATAAGCACTGGCTTCAGACTCCATGACAAAACCACTCTGAAACATGATGATGCCTTCATCCCTTTCCACCAAACCCAGTTTCATCCCAGAGCTTCCACGTATGCTTTTACGTCACTGTGACGTTACTCCAGTCTTGACACAACAACTCAGCGTCCACTTCGAGACGAGCAAACTGACTTAAGACTTGACTTGCGGTGTGAAGACTGGTTCAATCTCTGCTTTTGTTACTATGATTGCTGAAGTTACCTTTGGGATCTTTGTGGATGCAGTGATATCTCCTGAAAAACACCTCCTGACAGCAACTCTACTTTACGGTACACTGGCCTACGCATCCATCCCATGTAAAAAAGGGACATCGACATAGAGGAAGAAGGTTCATAGCGCTGTGACCTGAAATGTTTTGGTGCCCTGAATACTCTTTGTGGTTCATCTTCTTCTCCCTGTCTACTGGATGACAGCACTGACGAACAGCGACACCATCATAACCAATCAAGAACAGAATGATCGAAATTCTTTATTGGACCATATGGGCACCCAGTCAGGCAGTCATTGGACAGACGTAACCGACAATGCCAACTTATTCCCAAATTTCACATCTGTATGAGCAAAAAATGACTGGAATATGTATAACTGACAGGTTTCATCAAGGGCAGGTATTCATTTTTGATCCAACTCAGTGTTGAAGAAAGTAATCCACATCTGGATGTGACTGCACCCTGATATGTAACATTACACCAAGTTTCATAGAGATCTCCGTAAAACTTTGAGAAACTGATCTAAACTTCAAAACTGCCTGATTTCGCTACATCCAGGAGACACATTAAAGGACTCTGAGCCCACGTTCAGATCCCGGTTGACACTAGAATTTAGTGGTTTCTTCCACATCAATCATTCCAGGAATTTTCATCAAAATCGCCTGAAATCTTTCATGTGTAATTAAGCTAAATGTCAGAGAAGCACTGCTGAAAACATAACCGCTTTGGCAGAGGTAATGACACTATTTCACGTCTAAAACGACCGCGTGGAAGGGCAGCCAAAAGTCATACGTCTCTGTTTACTTTGTGTTTATACAGAGACGGGTCGCAGTGCCACGGCGGACCTGTAATCTGCAGCAGAGGAACACGTAGGCCGTGCAGCAGCGAGGGCCTACGCACCCAATGTAAACAGCACAGGCAGCGGATGGTCACTCAAGTCACACACCCAAACACAGAAAAACCTGCGGTTTAACCCGCCAGTCACCTCTTCCCGTTCCGTAACAGAGTGTCACTGGTGCTGCCATGGAAACCAGGCAAACCGGTAGTTCTTGCGCCCGGATGTTTAGCTTTGGTTCAGATGACCGCAGCATTCGTCACGAGTGGAGCGCGAAGCTTCAAAGTGAAGTCACGGGTGCGCAGACAAAAGCTCACAAGGCATAAACTCACACCCTTGCTGAAAAAAGACAAAAACTCACGTTACAAAATTTGAGTTATTTTATAATATACATCTATTTATATATCACATTAGGCTTTTCACATGATATATACATATCAAATATACACAGAGAAAAACTAGGTGTGATCTGAGGTGTGGGAGGTGAGAACAACTCGAGAAGATTAACTCATTAAATGTGTAAATTGAGGAGAAAAACTGTTATGTTTGTGATCTTTTGTATAATAATGTCTATCTTTTTTGTAAAAATATGGGAGCTTTTGTCTTTTTTCCATTAAGAGTGAGCGTACGAGCTTCTGTCATGGAATGGAAGTGAGGCGTGAGTGGAGCGAGTGAATAAGCGGCGGTTTACATGTTCCTGTTTGTGTTTGACAGAGTCATGGCTTGTTCATTTCTCCGCTTCAGTACACAGCAGGACAACCGAATAACAAACACTTCCACTGAGTGCTTCTCAACATCCGGCAGGAACCTTCTGTTTATTTAAAAGCAGAAAATAAATAGTCACAGAGCTGCTTTCAAGCTGATTTGCCGTCATCTGTGGCGTGTTGAAATTTTGGATAGAATTTCAAAGTGAGTGAGTACAACTCCTGGATAGAAAGCACCGGAATAAATCTGAGTAATTTCCATGTAACTTGTGTCAAATCATTTTTGCATACTGTGTGTATATTCATGTAGTTTAGTTTGTATAGTCATGTAGTTTAGTTTCATAAAACCTGCCCTACTGGAGTATAAACTGTTTCACAAACAAACTGATACACTTCCAGTACATTCTATCAATAGCCCGTGTCGTGTTTGTGTATTAGTGTCACGGTGTCACATAGCATTGGAGCTATAGGATCGTAGTCCGTCTGTCACTCTGAATGTGACTCCTCCCACAGGACTACAGATACGAATGCGATGTGATTATATATGGTTTGGGGGCTGGGGGTCCTGTATTTTTGCACATTTTAGCTTGACCTTGATGTTCACAATGACCTTAGCTTGGGGCATTGAGATATGTGCAAGGGATACCTTTTGCTTTGACCTTGACCCTCAAATCACTCAGGACATTAAAACAGGTTCTTATGTCTTTAAAAAGACTTGAGATATCAACATCACACTAAAATTAAAATCCATGCCCATGCCAAGTGAATATATTGGAATATTTTCATAATGGCAGCCATACTGGCGACCATTTTGGATTTTATTGTGTGTTGTATACACTGATCAACAGTCATATTTATACATTATATATATCCACTCAGGTTAGCATGGGGACATGTCTGGGTGTGCTTCTTTAATCAGGTCACACCAGACTAGCAAACTATCAAACAAGACAATGCCGATCAATTAATTGCATCTCCATACAATCTTCTCCAATGATGTATTGGTGATTAGAAATGTGTCTGTTATAAATCAGATGTTGTATTCTGATGATATTCACTCATTAGCGTCACAATGGACAACATAATAGCCAGAGCAGCTGGTGCAAGAAATCCAGATGTCACCAAGCTCCCACAGAATAGAAACCACAAACCACTCTTTGAGAGCGGGTCCAGATGAACATTGGGAGACTGGGAATTTTTACCTCCGCCAACTTCATTGGAGGAGGTTATGTTTTCTCTTCTGTTTGTTTGTTTGGCCAAATCACAACAATGCTGCCTCAAGGCGCTTCACACAAGTAAGGTCAAACCTTACCAACCCCTAGAACAAGCATAGAGGCAACAGTGGTAAGGAAAATCTCCCTCTGACGATTTGAGGAAGAAACCTCAAGTAGACCAGACTCAAAGGGGGTGACCCTCTGCTTGGGCCGACACCAATGACAATACAAATATACAGGTGGCCAAACAGATGAGCTTATAAGCGGTAAACTGCCACTTCTCATGTTGTGCCATCATCTTCCGATGACGCTGGAGTGTCCTCTCCAGCATCTACAAAGCCTGGGCAGGCTAATATGGAAGATCCACTGTTGCCCATGCAGCTGGTCCCCCCTCTCCACGCTGTCATTGGCGCTATATAAAATGAAATAAATTAAATTAAAATTTGATTGAAAATTTGTAATTTGCTTTTTTACTACTCCTTTCTGAAAGTCTTTTGGGTACTGTGGAAAAATTAAGAGCCCAAATTATTATTTAGTGTTTTAATAAAAGTAGCAATAAACTTTATTTGTATAGCACTGTGTATGTAAAACATGCCGCGAAAACTGTTTTTGATTTTATATGTTTAAGCAGTGACAAATAAAAACAAATTCAAAGTTAAAACAGAAACAGTTGAACATATTGAAAGTAAAAGTGACAGTTATTAAAGTGGACGTAAACCTGGTTAGTTACCCACAGAGTTACACATTTTCCTCTTGCAACATCCTTTATTTATGAATTGTTTTGCTCTTTGGATTTTCCCCCCAGTGATATCAAAAGAATGAATTTTCCAGCTGAGGAACTTTTAGGACTTCAGGCTCTTCAAGTAAACAAACTGGTGGGACCTGAAATTCCTACAAACCTTGGAGCTAGGTTAGCAAATGCTGTTGTTACGGGTCTGTTTTATGTTTGCGATAAAGAACAAAGTCACATTACAGAATAATCCCAATCAATTCCACATTTTAAGACCTTTTTTCCGCCATCCCACCCATGTGTATTTGTTCGACTGTTAGCAGGATAATTCATGATTTCCTGGACTTTATTTTCAGGAAACTCCTTGGCAAAGTTCTACACTTTGAGTACTTTACTAGATATTTATGACCCTCAGGTCCTTAAAACCCTCTTAATCCCATCTTAATATGTTTGGCAGATGTGTGTCATTATTCCTACCCGCCCAAATGGAAACTCCTCTGCAGGCTGTGTGGTGACGATCATTACACTTGTTGACATTTATTATTTGTTATTGATTGCGCCCTCTTCAGGAGTGTTTTTACTAGCCAGTAAGAAATATTATTCATTTGTCAGGTTGTAAAAGTGCGTAAGTGAAATCGCAAGGCCACTGCCCGTGCACGCTGGTTTCGCGCACATGCTCATTTAGTTTACTGGAATTTACTGGCCTGATTGTCACTAATTGTCAGGTTGGTTAAAAAGGCAAAGGAACAAATTCCATTTGTGGTTTGACATTATTAATAATGATAGAAGCAGTTGTCATGAATTATATAACAGCACTTCAGATGCCTTAAGGCTTTGGCTGAATTCATGTCTGCGGTTTGGATTTAAACGTTTAATAAACCTCACCCTCCTTCATCCCTTCTTCACCCTCTTTTCATCTTTTCTTCTCCTCTTTGTTCTGCCTTCTCTAACTTGCAATTCTTCATCTCCTTTCATCTGCTTCCTTGTTCCTGTTTTCCACCTTTTCTTCCCAACTCATTTTTTTTTAAAAATCTCTCAGCTCCTTACTTCTTTATATCTGTTTTCTGCCTGTTCTCTTCATTTTCTCCTCCATCATTCTTTTAGATTTGATCACTCTTCGTTCCAGCCTTTATTTGCCTTTTATGTTGTTTTTCATTTTGTTGTTGCTACTTTTATTCTCTCCTTCAGTCCTCTCTAGTTCATGGGCCAAACACGTTTTTGGTGCCACTTAAGGGGACTGAGAAACACTTACATCTGGTCTCAGTACACCATGGCGTATGGCCGCTGGTTGACCTAAGTGGGTCAAAGAAATTGTTTGCACCATCTGTTATGCTTAGTCTTGACGTTACAATCATTTGGACACACTCTCCCATTCATTTGGAGGGAAAAGTGTGTCAAACCTTTGACAGGTAGTGCACGTCATGCGTCATAGAATCCAATGGATGTCAACCTTGTTTGACCATTGCTTTGGATACCAGGGATTGAGCACAGTAAAAACTATTTCATTTATTCCATCCTCTTACCTTAGCCAACAATTTGCATTATTTTTTTTAGTGTAACTGTCGCACATTTAACTTTACACCCTCTGAACAAACTGATACTGACCTTTGTTACCCCATAACTCCATAACATTCAGTTAAAGATACTCCAAACTAGACCTTTTTGGATGTGAATGTGGTATACCTTTCAATATGATTGGATCATTTTTAAATGTAATCCTTCATTGACTCATTGACCCTGACCTGGCTACTGCTAACACTCTGGGATGGCCATGATATACTTTTTTGTGTGGGTCATGGTATACTGAGGCTGGATTGCGGCGTTTAGTCCCCTTAAGTGATACCAATTAGTTAAAAAATGTCTTCTGGCTCATGGACAAATGAATGTAGAGTCACATGAAGCTTTTTCAATGAACAGAGCCAAAAGAGTCCAATGAAAAGCTTTTTCCACCACTGGTGTATTAGTGACAGAATTATTCAAAAACCAGTGAGACACTGAAGTACATCAGAAATAATTAATTGCCGGGACAGATGTGCAAAATGGGACATCATAAGGAAATATAAATCATTTCAGACTGACAGTTAAGGGTTGTTTTACAACCCCAAAAGGCTCAGCCGTTCACATGTAAAGATGGGGAGAGGATCACCACTTTGTGAACAACTACGTGAAAAATAGTCCAACAGCTTAACAACAATATTTTTCTATGTTCAATTGCAAGGAATTTAGGAATTCCATCATCTAGAGTCCATAATATAATCAGAAGATTCAGAGAAACTGGAGAACTTTCTACACATAAGTGGCAAGGCAGAAAACCAACACTGAATGCTTGTCACCTTCGATCACTCAGGCGGCACTACATTAAAAACCAACTTCATTGTGTAAAGGATCTTACCGCGTGGGCTCAGGAACACTTCAGAAAACCATTATCAGTTAACACAGTTCTTCGCACCATCTACAAGTGCAAGTTAAAACTCTACCATGCAAAGCAAAAGCCATACATCAACAACATCAGAAACGCCATCGCCTTCTCTGGGCTCATTTGAAATGGACAGACGCAAAGTAGAAAAGTGTGCTGTGGCCTGATGAGTCCACATTTCAAATTGTTTTTGGAAATCATGGACATTGTGTCCTCCAGACAAAAGAGGAAAAAGACCATCCAGATTGTTACCAGCGCAAAGTTCAAAAGCCAGCATCTGTGATGGTATGGGGGTGTGTTAGTGCCCATGGCATGGACAACTTACACATCTGTGATGGCACCATCAATGCTGAAAGGTACATCCAGGTTTTGGAGCAACACATGCTGCCATCCAAGCAACGTCTTTTTCAGGGACACCCCTGGTTATTTCAGCAAGACATTGCCAAGCCACATTCTGCATGTGTTACAACAGCGTGGCTTCATAGTAAAAGACTGCGGGTACTAGACTGACCTGCCTGCAGTCCAGACCTGTCGCCCATTGAAAATGTGTGGTGCATTATGAAGCGCAAAATACGACAACGGAGACCCCGGACTGTTGAACAACTGAAGTCGTACATCAAGCAAGAATGGGAAAGAATTCCACCTACAAAGCTTCAACAATTAGTGTCCTCAGTTCCCAAACGCTTATTGAGTGTTGTTAGAAGGAAAGGTGATGTAACACAGTGGTAAACATACCACTGTCCCAACTTTTTTGAAACGTGTTGCAGGCATCCATTTCAAAATGAACAAATATTTGCACAAAAACAATAAAGTTTATCAGTTTGAAAGTAATTTCTTGTCTTTGTGGTGTATTCAATTGAATATAGGTTAAAGAGGATTTGCAAATCATTGTATTCTGTTTTTATTTACATTTTACACAACGTCCCAACTTAACTGGAATTGGGGTTGTACATATGATCCTACCCACAGAGGCCTGCTCCGATACAGTCTGAGAAACTAGTTTATTTTTATGTTTATTTACTTCAGTACATAAAAACCAGAGCCATAAAATAAAACTCTATTACTCCGATAATGGGCAAAAACCAAAAAAAAAAGTACAGAAGCCAATTGGTGGTCTGACAAAATCTTTTCAGAGATATGCTGTAAGTGCACGACGCAGATAGGATTTTCACCGTCATTAATCCTTTAAAGCTCACGCCAAACTGGCAAACACACTGTTGGCAAACCAAAAAGAAGAGAATCCCAGAAATGTTGTTTTGAGGGGAACAGTTCAGGATAAATGCTAAGTATCTAATCCTTGGTTAGGGCTGGTTTGGCCCCATCACGGAAACCAGCCTGCTGGGGACCTTCCAGGAGACACAGTAGGATGCTGGATTGAGTTGAGATGAAACTCTTGGCAGGACAGAAGACAGCTATAAAACACAGATATGAAGATGTTTCCATGTCTCTGATGATTTGTCCATCTGAGGCAGAGGCCAAAGAGAGGTTCAAACGAGGCATCCTGAAAGTCACAGATTACCCACATGTACTTCCAATCCGTCTCAGAGTATTTTATTACTTTAATTTGGCCGCACTTGCTCTTTACTATCACTATTGTTATTTTCTGACTTCCACAAAGGTCACTTATTCATATTTAGCTACTTTTGAAAAAGTAAATTATAGGCAAAGGTTGAAAGGGAACTTTTGGCAAGCAAGTAGACAGCAATGAAGGATTCTAATGATCTGACCATCTGACTGAAGAGGACATTCAAGGGTCAGTGTAAATTCTGCTCTAGTCTACTGTGTACTAAAAAAAAATTCTCACTATTTTTGTAATGTGTTCTGTTATCAAAAAAAACAAACAACAAAAAACAAAAACAAAACAAAAAAAAACTGGAGGACCAGGATACCTTAGACCTTTTTATTTTGTACTAACACAGCTCTGGGGTTACAAAGGTGAACAAAATGACCCCCAACATCTAATTAGTAGAAGTGCTACTGTGATGGAAGGAATGCGTTTATGCTGCAAGTGTCAAAATGGTAAAATGAGTATGGGTACGTCTGCATACTGTGATGAAAAAGCTGCATTTAGCAGAGATTAAATACAAAAATACAGTAAGATTTGGAGAAAGTGCAGAAATTAATTTTGTATTCCAATATCCTGCAACTGTTTTTAGACTAAAATAAGTGAATTAAAACAAGGTAGTTCCCAACTCATCGACTACTGTTCTTGGAGTTGACTAGTTGGGTAATTCAGATACCATGATTTTCCTAAAATATAAGGGAATATCATTATTTAACAAACCTCGCCTTGCTAGAGAGGTGTCCCGGGCACGTCCCATTGGGATGAGGCCCCGGGGAAGACCCAGGACATGCTGGAGGGACTACGTCTCTCGACTGACTTGGGAAGGCCTTGGGGTTACCCCGGAGGAGCTGGGGGAAATGTGTGTGGATCGGGAGGTCTGGGCGGCTTTGCTTGAGCTGCTGCCCCCGCGACCTGACTCCGGATAAAACGGAAGAAAATGGATGGATAATCTGTTCAAATAACTAAATTTGACACCCAGTTCCATCAAGACTATTTTAGGGGACATAAGCCAAAGCCAACCAATAGTCAGCACAAAGGGCTTTGAAACATATATCTTGAATCTACGAGAACCATAATCATCATTTCCATGTAAATCACTGTGTTAATGGCATGTTTTCTATTTGAAATTCTATAGTTTTTTTATTGTAATTTAGAGTATCACTGAGATTTGACCTTATCTACTATTATGTACAACAGATTCATTGTCATGCCCCACAGATATCTGTACTCAAGGTTCTTAAAATGGAGCAATAGCTCCACCTGGTGGACATTTACCATTCATGCAGATAGAATAGAATTTTGCCAAGAGCTCAAATTAATTTACAGTTGAGATTATCCAACTAGCTCACTTATGATTTCCATTAGTTATCCCAAAACTAGTTTTAGCCAATCAGGAGCTGGCAAACATCACACTTAATAATGTGCAGGTGGAGGACATCACGTCAAGACAAGTGATGTTCAGGAGCTTTGTCACATCCACGACATTACAGAACCTTTGTACGTCCCGCTGGCAACCAAACAGACAGACAGCTGGTCCATCCCCACCTCAAAAGAACTCCCACATCCCAAACAGATCATTTGTTGTACACGAGTCCAACTACGCCACCTAGATTGTGTGCAGACTCAGTCAAGGAGAGAGAGAGAGAGAGAGGAATGGAAAATGCATGGGGTGGTTGATCTTTAGGATCAGGGTTTCTGACCGCTGCGCTAACTGTTTAAACAGCACTGAAAGGCGCTGCAAGCTCCCGCTGTTTGATCCAGATTCTTCTCCAGCGTTGGCAAATATTTATACCAGCCAAACTTCAGCAGAGAGTAACACGATCACATGACGTCTGAGGAATTAAATCTCAAAAATGTTCCAAACCGAACTAGGTTTAACCGTCCCGGCTGTTTGGGGGTCAGAAACAGATCTTTCATAATAAACTATTAAAACAAAGTTTATCTCAAGTTAAGGAGCAAGAAGCTGAAATAACACGGTTAAATGCTGTGCAATTTCATCCAGGAGAAACATGCACATCAGATATCTCCACTATGACTTCAGCCACAGTTTGACACGTGCTATGATTCATTAAGATCTGGAATCCAAAAGCAGGAACAAACAGGAAGATGCTGGCAGCAGTTCAGATGGAGCTGATGTGGCAGCCAGTGAACCAATGATTAGTAGATAACCAGGTCTCAGTCACTAAGAGTCAACCACCTGACTGAAAAGGGCACCCAGAGGTGACCATGTTTTACAAAGATCTCAGAAACAAAAACAACGCCAAGGGACTGGGGCACATGGCACGGCGACCGTGGCACGACCTGAGCATTTTCATGAACCGTACCACAGAGTCTGGGTGCTTTTACTGAGTAAACTCTCCAAGCAACCTCAGTGAGAGCAGCGCAATCTGCTGAGTAAGGCTTTGAGAGTCTGTTTGACAGTCGGAGCATTGTGATCCCATGGCCTAACATCCCGCTGCTTAGAATATTTGTGCTAACTTGGAGCTACGGTCACACTAGGAATTGGCCATACAAATTTTATAAGTGCGGTCTCGCAATGTGGGTGGAGGATGGAAGCTTGGTGGGGGGGTGCAGTGACATCTTTGTGGGTCTCGCTCTGGACATTTAAACATGCAGTGAATCATTGTATATAAATATCCATCTGCACAAATTTATAGTACGTGTTTTAAAGTCATTCTGCGTCCAGTCGATATTCCAGCTATGTGCATTTTTGTGGATGTTTATTTCTGTTAGACAGAATAGAAGGTTTCCAACCTTGGAATGTTAACCTTTACCAAATTAGAGATATAACCTTTCGATGCTCGAAATGAGTGATGTTTTCTCGCTGTGGTCAGACCTCGGACACAAACTGCATCATGTTACAGCAGAGCGTAAAAGCAAGCTTGGGTTTTTTTTTTTTTTAGTTCTTTGTCTCAGTTTCTGAGCATTTGATTTTGCCTCCAGCCACTGAGTGTCATCCTTACACACAGTTATTAAATCACAGTAACTTATACAGTACATCTGGAAAGCATTCACAGCACTTCACTTTTTCACATTTTGTTATGCTACAGCCTTATTCCAAAATGAAGTAAATTCACTTTTCCACCCACTCAAAATTCTACTCACAGCACCCCATAATGACAACATGAAAAAGGTTATTTAGAAATTTTGATGCACCTTTGGCAGCAATTACAGCCTCAAGTCTTCTTGAATATGATGCCACAGGCTTGGTGCACCTATCTAAGAAAAATAAAACAAAAAAATTCTTTTACATTGTCATTATCATGTACTGTGTGTAGAATTTTGAGGAAAAAAAAATAATTTCATCCATTTTGGAATGAGGCTATAACATAAAAAATGTGGAAAAAGTGCAGCCCCGTGAATACTTTCTGGATGCACTGTACGGGCAGACTACATAATATGATCCAAAATTATCTTAAGAGGCTCAAGTTCCAGCCAGCTACATGCTTACTATGAAAGATGGCACGGAGTGGCATTCTTGTGACTGAGATAGGCTAGCTTCTGCTAATGTCGACATCAATTACTTGAAGAGAATTTATTTGTACTGTACACCTTTGTCTTACTACTGACTGCAAACTATATAAAGTCATTTTTGAAGAGTTTATACATGGGTAGAGTAGAATTTACATGACCAATGTTGTGTGTTGGGGGGTTTGGCTGGACATTTTGGTGCTGTTTTCTTTTCTTTGCTCTCCAGGTGGTATGCAAACTGTTTTTTTCTGTGGAGAAGGTGCTGGCAGAAGAGTCCTTCACCCTCATCTGAACTGTTGGCTGCACCTGTGGAGGATGTTCACGTGCAGGCCTAACAACTTGCAGCACCTGTGGATGATGCTCACGTGCAGACTTAAAGACTTTCAGCTGAAGCAGATAATGAGATGGCATTCTGCATTTAAGCCATGAGTGATTTGAGCAGAATTGCCGGGAACTCGACCTTGTGACCTTCGGTTGTGAGACGCTGAGGACCGCGCCAGGGTTTGACACATCGTGCCTGTGAAGGAGGACGGGTGAGGGACACATGCTGTCAGCACACATCAGAGGTGATTATCGTCTGAATAATCGTTAATAGTAATTTGGCGTTTTGTTACGCAGTATATTTGAACACTGATGAGAATTATGCAGTTTGCTTCTCACTGCCGTGGCGTACGGATTGATGATCCTCCACCTGTTGTGAGAAGCTGCTCATTTACATAAAGCTTAAATTCAGACCTGAATGTGTTGCTGATAGTGTGTGCCTCTGAAGGATATTTGTTGTAGCTCTGTTGACTTACCTCACCTTTTCCGTCCTTCACAGAGTCAGTTTGTCGTATCCACCTGCGGGGTGTTCGGCGGTGAATCTGAGTCCAGAAGTGCCGGGCTTTGATCCATTTGGGCGCTGGAGAGCGCGCCGTCCTTCACCTTGCCAGACAGCTGAATATTTATGTTGTACACGAATTGTTGCACATGAGGGGAATAAATTTGTTTCTTGGAACCGCTTTCTGGTTATTTAGCGCTGGGCCATTGTCAGATGCTGGTTCGGTTCTCTGACCTGCGTCAGCACATAACAACCAATTTTGTACATCACTACCTTGTGTCACTTCAAAGGTCACCAGTAGAATGACTTGTGATTGGTTAACCGTACAAATTTTTGTGTAAAAGTTAGGGTTGTCAAAAAATAAATAAATTTAATCAAGTGATAGATAGTAATCCCTTACTAATTTTCAGCTTAGATACTCATCTGCAACAGTTTCGATACCAACAGTACCGTCTTTGCCTCCTCCACTGGTAATAAAAATGAAAGATGGCCAAAGATAAAAGTCAGAGAGCGGTGTCTGATATGACAAGATTGCACTCTCTCATTTAAGTGTTGTTTAGTGTTGAAGCCATTGCTTCCAGGGCCACAAACAACTTCATACTAATGCTGTGTTTAAAACAACTTGGAAAACCCAACTTGGAAACTTCCAAAAACTGCTTCCACTCGAACTCAGAGAAAACAATATACATACATGCAAGTAACATACTGGAGCTTTGCTGTCTTTTTCAGGAACACATAAATATGTTGTTAATGACTTTAGATTTTTTTTCTTTGCACTACCTTAGACAATGCAAAAATGCTATCTGTTTGTTTCACTACCTATATAAAATATGCTACAACATATTCCTGCATTTCTGTTTTGCACCACGAAACAATTTAAAAATAGCATAACTGATATTACTGTATTGTTGTATTCTATATATTAAATATAATGTCTCTAAACTTTTTATTTTGCCCCCATGGTATTGAAAATAGTATCTAGTAAAGTATTTTCCTATGTATTGGCACAGAGGTTGAAATTCTAGTATTGTGACACCCCAGTAAACGTTAACCACAGTTGAGCTTGATACCAAAAATCTGCATAAATTATTATCGTCTCCTGGGGAAAATCCACAAGAATAGACAGACTGTGGCAAATCCGGATGAAATCAATATTCATTCACTGACATTTTTGACCAAAACAACCATGTCTACACTGCCAATGACTTTGCAACCGTATCCGAAATGGATACAGTTGTGTGTCAAGCCATGTGTCAAGCCATGGTATATATGACGATTACACCAGGACAAAGTCATTCGTGAACTCACTCAAACATGAAAATTCTAGTATTTTAATACTTTCTCTGTCAGTCAGTCGTCAAAGTTGCTCACTTTTTCCTCGTCATTGTTGCTCTGAAATCCTCACAGGAAAATTAAACATATTTACGCACACATTTTCTTGTCTTTCCTTAGCCAACTGTCTATGGAGATACATTTTGCATCACTCCAGTAACCGCAGCTGGTTCAGAAACGAACTGATACACAACCCCCGTGCGCGCCACACAACTGCAACCACAACCTCAAAATATTTGATTAGCTTTCTGGCTGACTCACGGATTAATTGATGAATGGTTCTAAGCAGGATTATAATGATGATGTCTTTGCACATGAACTCTGCAGGACCTGTGGTTGGCTACCGTTCCCACACACGTGTCTGCTTCTCCATTTCACCGAGGTGACTTTAGGTCAACATCTGTATCTCAGAGCTCAAGGAAAACACAGCGCTTGTGTTACACTATGAGCCAAGGATGCTGCGTGGTTTTGGTCAGCGCTGCTATTCAGCTTGCTATTCATAGAAGCCCACAAATTTATCACTCAGCACTGCGGTGCGCACATACATTCACAAGAAAGAAGGAAAAGACAGGAATCTGTGTTCAGGATGGCATTTTAGTTTGAAGAACCTTTGTTTCTTTATTATTATTTGTGATTTCCAGCCTGTAGTTATGTCAACCTCAATGTGTGAACTCTGTAAAACATTTGACAACAACAAACAGAACAGAGCCGCACATTCCTACTGACCTGAACGCATCATGGTCACTGTACATTACACAACGTGTAGCCAGACTTGAACACCACACAGTGGTTTTGGGGTCTCCAGGTGCTGCATGTCAAAAAAATAATGGACTTACACCTATAAAATAAAAAAAATTGCTTTTCTTAAACATATGGAATAATTAATTTAAAAAATTATATAAAAACACCTTTTAGGTGTGGAATTTCACACATTAAATCTGACAATTCTGTGCTCATCATGAACAAGACCAAAAATGTGGAACGAAGAAACAAGCTGGAATTTAGACTAAAAAGAACAGACAAGTCAGAATTTAAAAAAAATTCTTCAGCTATAAACTGTTTCTGACTTTAAGAAAGCCCACTAGTTATGCAGAATTACACAATGGGCTAAGGCAAACTTTTGGATGGCGTTCTGGAGCTGCTGGCTTATGAAAGCTATTCCGTTTATGTCAGCTTTCTACTCACATGAATAAATGACAATTTCCAAAGCCGGAGCCTGGAAGGATCAGAAGCAGAGCTATCAGGTGTCTGCCGAGATTTAATCGGATTCATTTGTGTTTGTATATGCCCATGCTTCAACACAGACCTCAAGAACAAAATATTTCATGGCGAGTTGCCATTTAATGGTTAAAGTGAAATCGCAAACAGATGATATAAATGGAGATGAAGCACAGGAGTCGTTCTGGGGACACATAAGAGGATTACTTAGCTGATTTATAACAGATTTGTCTTCAAGATCATCGGGCAGGCCGAACTAAAGGCTCAGTTATGTTGTATTTTTCTTCGTGAAGTTGAGAATTTCTTTACAGGTCCTCAAGATAATGTGACCTAGATCAGGATTATTCTATATACTGTAGATTTAGCAAAGAGGACTTTGGGAAACACCACACTGCTGCTCTCTTAGGTGCAAAGACGTGGATGTAACCAGATCTCAGTGGGGGGATACGCCTACTTTTGGTCTGGTCACCCCAACGGTTGGCGAGCCTAGGAAGCAGCAAATGCTGTGGCAGAGCGGCGCCATGCTATGGTGTCAGATATCACAGTGGTCAATGAGCGTATTATGAGGCTCAGACTGATGCACTGTCTGGGTGACCGCAGTGAGTGATGACTCGTAAGGGAGACTTTATTCGCAGCTTAACTTGGTGATTGAAGAGTTCCTCAAAGGTGGCACCATACTGGTCATGTGTGATTTCTATGTGACCACTGATACTCAGAGGGCTGGCTATGAAGACTGCATCGGCCCCTCGTGGATCTGGTAACATTGGCTAAAATCACTCAATGATACTTGACGTTGCAAAAAGTTGGGGGCCGAAGAGTTCTTGGATCCTGGTTTCAACATACAGAATAACACCACTGGACAAGGTATTCTAAGGGTATCCTGGTGGTGTTACCAAAGAGACTGACCATGGTCTCATGGATAGTTATAGAAATACCCAGTTTGTGAATCCTGAACACAGACTTGTAGCTTCCTTGAGGATCCACTTGAAGCCTTGCAAACTTCAAATAAACTCCTCACACCCACCATATTTTCATCTTTCTTGGAAGAATCATTTATCGCCAGGCAGTTGTGTCACATTTTTTCTTCAGAAATAGAGACGGGAACTGACAAGGTTCTATCCTGATCTGTACCACCATCGAGTTGATTCTTTTTCAGATCTCTTAATTCCTGATCAGTCTTCTGTGTGGAAAAAAATGAAGGCCTGTAGAGGCCATTTGATGTCATTTTCATTACATCTGAAATTACGACACTTGAGCTTGTAATGTGGAACTGTTACAGAAACATGCCAGGAATGATAAGCGGAACTGATAATGTCAGATGAATACAATCCCCATGGAGCTGATTCTCAAGTGGAACCAGTTCTTGATTCCTATCCTGGTTCAAAGATTACCCGGTAACGTAATGAACTCTAAGAAAGAGAGAAAAGTAAATCCTCTATACGACTCAAGGGGCTACAATAACTGATTAACGGAACATATTTCTGTATCCAAGAAGAGAAGAACAAAAACCTTAAACTAGAGCTTTGCGGTCGTAGAGCACAAACCGCCGCCAATATTAGTTTCCAGTTCCACCAATTTTTATCTTAGAAAAGATTTCAAGGTCAAAGTCCTGTTCGAAGTGACTTTTTATAAGCTAAAATATAATACAAAATATTGTCCAAAAGGGTTTTTCAATGTTAAAATCAAATATCCGGTAAATCCACAATCCAAATCAGATCCGGATCAAACATTGTCAGGCGATAGTGAGTGCCAGTCTGCAGCTCACTTTCAAATATGCGAGTGATTGGGGCAAGATTGACTAAGATACAATGTCAAATATACGAGGTCTGTGAGAAAAGTATCGTACCTTTTTATTTTTTTCAAAAACTATATGGATTTGATTCATATGTTTTTACGTCAGCCAAGCTTGAACCTTCGGCGCATGCGTGAGTTTTTCCACGCCTGTCGGTTGCATCATTCGCCTGTGGGCAGGCTTTAAGTGAGCACTGGTCCACCCCTTTCATCGTTGTTTCATTGCGAGGAAATGTCAGAATGATTTGGGCTTTTTTTCCATCAGAATTTTTTCAGAAACTGTTAGAGACAGGCAGCTGGAAACCATTCGAAAAATTTATCTGGCTTTCGGTGAAAATTTTACGGGCTTCACAGAGAATAAGGAGTGTTATTACAGCTTTAAGGACGGCCCACAATGGCGCACGGCGCCCCGCGCTCTGAGCCGCCATCGAGAGGCAGAAACCACCACATCATTTCTAAACGGATGGCTGTGTGGAGCCGGGACCGTCGTGTGCAATTTCTCTTGTTATCACAAGAGCTGGACATCAGCCATTTTCCAGCAGATTTCACTTTTAACAAGAGATTTTGTCATGGAAAGCCACACGGAGGCTTCGCGCGTCACGACCGATTCGCTGATGAAGCGAGACAAAGGAACACCTCCGTTTCGGAGTGTTAAAGGACAAGTTGGGACATGCCTATCTCGGCTTTCAGTGCTTACCAGTCGAGTGAGTATAAGAGAAATTGTGGAGAGCTGGGCTTGTTCCAACTTGTCCTCTGGCAGTCCGAAACGGAGGTGTTCCTCTGTCTCGCTTCATCAGCGAATTGGTTGTGATGCGCGAAGCCTCCGCGCGGCTTTCCATGACAAAATCTCTTGTTAAAAGTGAAATCTGCCGGAAAATGGCTGATGTCCAGCTCTTGTGATAACCAGAGAAATTGCACACGACGGTCCCGGCTCCACACAGCCATCCATTTAGAAATGATGTGGTGGTTTCTGCCTCTCGATGGTGGCTCAGAGCGTGGGGCGCCGTGCGCCATTGTGGGCCGTCCTTAAAGCTGTAGTAACACTCCTTATTCTCTGTGAAGCCCGTAAAATTTTCACTGAAAGCCAGATAAATTTTTCGAATGGTTTCCAGCTGCCTGTCTCTAACAGTTTCTGAAAAAATTCTGATGGAAAAAAAGCCCAAATCATTCCGCCATTTCCTCGCAATGAAACAACGACGAGAGGGGTGGACCAGTGCTCACTCAAAGCCTGCCCACAGGCGAATGACGCAACCGACAGGCGTGGAAAAACTCACGCATGCGCACGAAGGTTCAAGCTTGGCTGACGTAAAAACATATGAATCAAATCCATATATTTTTTGCATAAAATAAAAAGGTCAGATACTTTTCTCACAGACCTCGTACACTGAATGAAAATATAAATGCAACACTTTTGTTTTTGCTCCCATTTTTCATAAGCTGAACTCAAAGATCTGAAACATTTTCCATTTACACAAAAGACCTAATTCATGCTGGATGTGGAGGTCCTATGGCTGGTGTGGTTACACGTGGTCTGCAGTTGTGAGGCCAGTTGCATGTACTGCCAAATTCTCTGAAATGCTTTTGGAGATGGCTTATGGTAAATACATTAGCATTCAAGTCACGGGCATCAGCTCTGGTGGACACTCCTGCAGTCAGCATGCCAATTGCACACTCCCTCAAAACTTGCAAAATCTGTGGCATTGTGCCGTGTGATAAAACTGAACATTTCAGAGTGGCCTTTTATTGTGGCCAGCCTAAGGCACACCTGCACAATAATCATGCTGTCTAATCAGCATCTTGATATGCTACACCTGTGAGGTGGGATGGATTATCATGGCAAAGGAGAAGTGCTCACTAACACAGATTTAAACAGATTTGTGAACAATACTTGAAAGAATTAGGTCTTTTGTGTATACAAAAAATGTTTTAGATCTTTGAGTTCAGCTCATAAACAATTGGAGCAAAAACACATTGCATTTGTATTTTTCTTCAATGTATGCTGATGACATCAAGTTATGGCTGTACAATTGGCTAAACATATTTTCAATTTCAAATTTAAATGCTCACAAAATCTGTAATCTGGATTGGATCCGGACTGAACTTTGTCAGTTGATAAAGGATACCATTCTACATAATGCTCTCAAATATGAAAGAAATTCGATCTTTTTTGACAAAGTTATGAATTTTTCTAAATTCATCCAATGTTTACAATAGGGATTTTTCCAATTTTCCACAGCTTTTTCTAACTTTTACCTTTGACCTTGAAAATTGAATCAGTCCTTACCTATCAGGATATGAATCTTCAGTAAAAAAAAAAATCATAATGATATATATGAAAAAGTGTGGGCTCCAAGCTGTTAACAAACAAACAACCAAACAGGGGCAAAAACAGTTGGCGAAAGTAACTTGAAGACATACTGGGAAGGATAAGCTCTACAAAATATATTAAACTGTTAAAATGTTTTTAAAGGACATCAGCTAGCCTGTTTTACTTTGTCATTTTTCTAAACCTTATTCACACGACTTTTTTCCAGACACATTGGATGTAATGTGACAATAAGAACAGCAACACCACCTCAGCAAAAACAAGCAGTTTGACGACATACAACACATCGCTGCACACGCTTCAACATATAACCAACACACTCTTGAAATGTGGCAGTCCTTTTAAACTGTCAACACACATCTCGGTATCTTCTCAGCTGCCTCACCGCACAAACGCCCGACAATCGCTAACCCCCCCCCCCCCCCCCCCCGCCCAAACTGAGATTATTTCAGTCTCCAAGAAACCTGTGTGGGACTAAAAGTCTCTGAGGCGAGGAGGTAATTGAGAATTAGAAACAGAGACATTATGGAGATTTAGACAAGATGGAACTGAATAATCCCCAGGAGACATCTGGGTAAAAACTGGATGGCGCATGGAAAAGAAGAAAAAACAAAACAAAATTCAAATAGAAACTTGAGTAACAGAGAGTAAAACAAGGAGAGGAAAGAATTCAAGAGTCATGGTTATTTGAGGAATGTAGATAGCATTGGAGGGGTGCAAATTACTGCAGTTACGGGAATCCAACCGGCAACCCCCCCCCACCCCGACACAACCGAGTGCTGACCAGTTAATTTGAGAATCTCAACCACAATGCCAAAGGAAAGTGCGTGTGTGTGTTTGTGTGTGTGTGCGCGCGTGCGTGCGTGAGGAGCAACTACATTTGTATGACTGTGAATCTTCTTTTTGGACCATGTTCCTGATACATCAATAAGTAAGTAAGTCCCTTCAGTTGCTACCTTGTTTTTGTTTGTTTGTTTTTCCCCACTAGGGGTCACCACAGCAGATCCGGTGTCGCTGACTGAACGGCCCCCCCTAAAAATTGGTCCCCCCTGCATTCACTGCGCATGCGTCATTAGCCACGGTTCACGGATTAACAGCTTGTTTCTGCCTCAAACTGCACTGCAGTCATCATCTATCTCAGCGACAGATATCTGAAGCTTTAGTACAACAATCATTTCCACATAAATTCAGCATTATCTCATCATAAAAGACGGAGGAAGTGATCAGAGCGCCGCGGCTGCACAAGCTGCTAGCTGATGCATTCACTGCGCGTCCGCCATTTCAATGCGTCACAGAGTAGCGCCTTGTTTCTGCTTAAAACCGACTTTAGAATGATTTGACAGGTTTTACTTTATCATCCCATTAATCCATTTGATCTCTTTGGGTGAAGAGAGTCAGACTCAGACGAGCAGCTGTGGTCCGAAACGACATATGCGCAGTGGAGGCAGTGCAGACCAATTTTTAGGGGGGGACCGTTCAGTTGACGACACCAGGAGTACCAGGAGTACAGAGCTTTAAATTAAGACAAATGTTTTTGAACTCAAAACCTTCTAAAAATCCGTCAACTGGTCAAAGATATCAAGATACTCCTAACCCAGATTTGGGGGGGGTCTTCTCACGTTACTTTATGTGCACACTGGGGTCAGAAATTTACATACGGTCACCACAGACATGAATATCATTTCAGTATTGGGCTCTCAATGATTCCTTTGAGCTGTTCTGTCTCTGAGGCAGAAAGATACTACAACATACACATTTAATAGAAAAATAAACCAGAAACAAGGCAAAACTGCTGGCAAGGCCACAATGCAATAAAGGACAACATCTCCACCAACAATGTACAGTAAGCAGTCTTATAATCAGGGCAAAGAGGACAATACCGATATTCAAGCACAAAACATGAATCTTTGGAAGTAAACTGCTCCTCTGAACTGTGACCATTTGAGCAAAAGGAAAGCTAATGCTAAATGTTAGCACTATTACAAGAAGCTATAGCTAACAACCAACTTTGCCATGTCCAACGAGCACAATGGCCACGCTGCTCCACAAACATCCAGTCTCCCTATTTCTCTATTTGCCTAATTTTTGTACGTACTAGCACATATTTAATCCCTGCGAAAACTGCACTGTTTTAGCATAGCACCAATGGTAACTGCCAACTTCACACTTCGAATGCCACCACGCTTGTCACAGCAGCCATTTTCCCACCCCCAACTTCACTCACAGCAACCTCGCGGGTCTTGTTTATACGTTTATTGTTAGGTTTAAATTGACCGTGTTGCAAGTCGACCCTAATAGCGCCACCTACTTTAAAAGTGGGCACTGCAATATATAAAATTATAGGCATATAGCTGCTCTAGTGACCACATCTGGGCCCGGAACCTCAGGTTAGTCAAAAGTGATTGACAGGGAGAGATAGAGAACCAAACTTTCCGAGGTTGACAGCTCCTACGTAGCACGGCGCATAAACCAAAATAATATAAGGAAAATAACCAGACGGACTCAACTTCAGTTAACTTGCACACAATCTGTTCAATGTCAGCCCTCATGTCCAAGCAACAACAACAAAAAAAGAATTTGTAAGATGTTTTTGCGTGAGATCTGAAAACAGTTTGGCAAGTCAGCCTGCTGGAGAAGGACAAGGCCAAAGTCCTGGTCGCTGAGGAGGCTGAACGTAAAACAGATACGCTGGCTGCTGTCAGAATTCTTACACGGCGCATCCACTACCTTTCTTTGTTGCAAACAGATCGTGTGCACATGTGTGAATGAAGGAGCAAATAACAGGAAACATGAAGATAGAGGGAGGGAAAGATGTACACCATAGGTGTTGCATTTGGTGTCCACAGGTTTTGAGTATATCGTCAGTGCATCCCGGAAAACCTTTAAGACGTTCATTCATGTTGAAATCTTTTTCAAGTCTGAACAAGGAGTTTTGTTTTTGGAACATGTTGGTATTTCTCCAAGATAAAGAACATGACGAGGACGACTTGCTGGAAAATGGGTTAGGAGGTAAGATCCAAGGAAAAAATAAGATGAGAAGAGAAAAAGTGGGCAGATACAGAAGCATACAAAAGATTAATCAAAAGAGATTAAGAAAAGCAAAAGAGAAAAGGGATGCAAAAGGGGAAAAAACTATAAAAGAAGAGAGGAGGACGAAAAGGAGGGAAAGAACACAGAGGAGAAGCTGGCATCAGAAGAGAGGAGATAAATGATATAGAAGCACAATGAATGATTGTAGGTTGGAGATGACGAGAGGAAGAAAGACAACATGAAAAACAGGATGGAGGAGAACACTGGGAACAATGGGTTAAAGATGCATTGTCTTGCTCAAAGACACTTCAACTGTACCTGTCTCCCATGCTGGCTGGACGGTGAGATTTGATTTTATTTATTGAAATGTGAGTGTACATGTACATATATCTCTCTTTGTCATGTTGTTGTGCTGCCTTCTTGACCACGTCACTCTTGGAAAAGAGAGTTTTAATCTCAGTGAGGCTTTTACCTGCTTAAATAATGGAGATCTATCGAGAGTTGTAGTCAGGGGTCAAATCCACCAACCCCTGGTTTAGCAGACAAAGCTGCAGAGCCGGAATGTTAAATAAAGAGATACATTAAAATATGCATGAAATGGCTCCAGATTGTCATTGAAATTTACTCAAGTGCATCGATGACCATTTCTCCACAATATCTGTTCAGAATCAATCTACCACTTTCACAGGTTTTTCTAAACCAGGGAACAGACATGCACTTCTGGAACTTTCCCACTGAACATGCAAAGTGCAGCTTGCAAAACTATCTTCAATGGTGCAGAACCCGGCAATAGCCAATAGAAATGAGGCATCCAGCCGGACACGTATGACACAGGTCAGGAAAAATATTCTGTCGTCGTGGTATTTGTCTAAATAACACTGTGCTGTGTAAGATGTTATCTTTAATTATGATAATGTAAACCTGTTTCTTCAAAGTCTGCATGGTGAGTCATTTCTGGTACGCCGAGTCCACAATGCCAGATAATGAAAACATGCTTATTGATCACCTCAGTCGCGTTTGAGAGCGGCCACTAAAAGGGTAAAATATGAACGCATATGACGCAATTTCTCTACTTCCAGGGACAAAAACACAACATTTTCTCTGAGTTTGATGGTAAATTACATGCAAATAAAGTGAAAATGCAAAGAAAAAATGACAGTGGGAAAGCGGACATGTGTTGCAGTTTGATTATGACCTGGAGCTCAAACATGTTGAGGCGGTTTTGCAGGCAAGAGAACGTAACTACTCTGGTTAGCTATGTAGGCTAACACTTACCAACACAACGTCTTCCCTTCTCCACCGGGAAGCAGAAAAAAAAATTTTGTGACTGTTTTGGTGATTGCAGCCGAAAACAAAACAATACACCATTTTCCCGTGTGAAGTTACGTCGTGTACATATTGCGCAACAGGACCGGCTGTCCCCATAAGTGGTCAAATCCTGCGAAATCACGCAGGGTTCAAACAAGACTGGGCTATTATATTCATAACTGTAACATTTTTATCTGATGAAGATGCTTCATGAAATTTTGAACCAATATCCCTAAATGGCTATATTTTACATTGGATGTAAGTTGATCAACACAGGCTAAAAGCGACAAATTGCCCTCTTGGCAAAAGTCATGACCATTTGATTGTGGCCGATCCAACAAACTGAAGAAGCCGATGTGATTCAGAGCAGAAAGAGAGCTCATGCTCTTTTTAAACAGGATAGTTTTCAAAAGGAAAAATCCTTTCGAATATACACTCACCGGCCACTTGATTAGGTACACCTCTTTGACTGCATGTTAACGTAAATAACTCATCAGCCAGTCGCATGACAGCAACTCAATGCATTGAGGCATCCAGACGTGGTGAAGAGGACTTGCTGAAGTTTAAACCGAGCATCAGAATGGGGAAGAAAGGGGACTTAAGTGATTGTGAACGTGGAGTGGATGTTGGTCTGAGTATTTCAGAAACTGCTGATCTGCTGGGATTTTCACACACAACCATCTCCAGGGGTTACAGAGAATGGTCCAAAAAAGAGAAGATATCCAGTGAGCGGCAGATGTGGGGACAAAAATGCCTTGTTGATGTCAGAGGTCAGATGGACCAACATCTCTGAGGAATGTTTCCAACACCTTGTTGAATCTATGCCATGAAAAATGAAGGCAGTTCTGAAGGCACAACCTGATGATACCAAGGTGTACCTAATAAAGTGGCCAGTGAGCGTGCATTCATCATCATTCAACGTTCTGCAGAGGTGGACTGGTTCAGTCGGGTGTTTCCAAGCAGCTGATTAGCTGAACACACCTGATCTTGTCCATCCGCAGAGGGTGCATCAGGATTGCTGACCCCTGACCTACACAGTCAGACAGATGGGCGATCACGTGACCATCCACGATGCCCATCTGTACGTGCACTCTCTTTTGATTCTAAATTAATGACTGAACAAACTATGTTCATGTGGAAGCACAGTTCACACTTTGCCTCATTATTTTTGTTTACTTTGTATGTCTGCGCAACCTCCGCCACATAAAGCTGTTTGTGAAAGAGGCCGCGCTCTGCTTTTGTCTTTTAATACGCTTGTTAGATCGCAGCACATGAGGTCACAAACACTATAAACACAACACTGCGTGCATTTTTGGGTGCGTTTGTTGGTCTTTACGGGTGTCACGTCATGTTTGTGTTTTTGCCTCCATCACACGTTCATGCTCGCCGTTTGTTTGTCCGTGGTTTAAATGGAGGCGCTGGGAGGTTTGCAAGATGCACGCTGGTGTCTAAACAGACATAATGAAGAGAGGAGTCAACCAGAGGGCACAGAGAGGAGGAGGAGGAGGAGGAGAAGGAGAGAAGGCAGCGAAAGAAGGAAGAAGAAGAAATGATATGAGCATCAGAGGAGACGTACAAGGGAGAAGAGACAATGTGAGAAGATAAGTGTAGACAAAATAAAAAGAGAAGAAAGAAGAGGGGCAAGAAAGAAAACAAGGAGGAGGAGGAAATGGAGCAGAAGAGGAGATAATGAGAACAGAAAACAGGAGGTGAGGAGTGGAAAGGAAAGAGACAAGAGGTGCAGCAAAGATCAGATGACAATGAAACATAACAGGAGGCGAAAGGAAACAGAATGTAATGATGAGAGGAGAAAAGATGATAAAAGTTGTGCCAATAACCAAAAAATGAAGAGATGAGAAAAAATGTCAATAAACCAAAAAAGAGAAAAAGATGAGAAAAAGTACACCAATAAACTAAAAAAGGGAAAAAATGAGAAAGAGTTGAGAAAAGGTGTGTCAATAAACTAAAAAAAGAAAAAGAGATGAGAATAGGTATGCCAATAGACTAAAAGAAAAAGATGAGAAAAGGTATGCCAATAAACCAAAAAATAAAAAGTGATGAGAAAAGGTGCTCCAATCAATCAAAAAATGAAAGAGCTGAGAAAAGGGTGCTCCAATAAACCAAAAAAATGAACAAGATGAGAAAAGATGCTCCAATATACCAAAAAAAAGAAAGCAATGAGATAAAGTGTGTCAATAAATCAAAAAATTTAAAAGAGATAAGAAAAGGTGCACCAATAAAGTGAAAAAATGAAAAAGATGAGAAAAGGTGTGCAAATAAAAAAAGAAAAAAGAGATGAGAAACGGTGCACCAACAAACCAAAAAAAAAAGAAAATCGAAAAAGAGATTAGAATATGTGTGACAACAAACCAAAAAAAAAAGAAAGAAAGAGAGGAAAAGGTGTGCCAATAAACCAAAAAAGAAAAAGATATGAGAAAAAGGTGTGTCAATAAACCAAAATAATGAAAAGAGATGAGAAAAGGTGCACCAATAAACCAAAAAGAAAAAAAATGAGGAAGAGATCAGAAAAGATGGACCAGCAAACCGAAATAAAGAAAAGAGGAAAAGGTGTGACAATAAACCCTCAAAAATAAAATAGAAAGATATGTGCGCCAACAAACCAAAAAAAGGAAAAAGATATGAGAAAAGGTTTGTCAATAAACCAAAAAAATTAAAAAGATGAAAAAAGGTGCACCAATAAACCAAAAAGGAAAGAAAATGAGGAAGAGCTGAGCAAAAGTGTCAATAAACCAAAAAGGGAGATGAGAAAAGGTGTTCCAATAAACAAAAACAAAAAAGAAAAAATTAGAAAAAGTGTCAATAAACCAATAAATAAATAAAAAAGAGATGAGAAAAGGTGTCCTAATAAACGAAAACAAAAAAGAAACAAAATAGAAAAGGTGTGTCAAAAAACTGTTCAAAAAGATGAGGGGAAAGAGGAATACAGGAAGACACAAATAAGGGACAGGAAGACAGCAAAGAGGAAAAGTGGTGAAGAACATGAAGGAAATGAAAATAAGGCAATATAATTCAGAATTGGAAAAAAGGAGAAGATAAAAAAAAAACAATGAGAAGAAAAGGAGAGGAAAAGGGGGAGTAGACGAGATGAGGAAATGTGTTGTGGTGGAAAGGCAAATGGAAATAAAAGACTAGGATATGAGACAAGGAAGAGAGGAGAAAAGAGCAATGATAAGAAAAGAAGGATCAAAGGAGGTAAACAGAAATGAGAAGAAAATAACTGGCAACAGAAACCAAGTGAAGGAAAAGATGAGAGAAATGAGAGCAGAGGAAAGGAGACAAGGACGTGACAAGGAGAAAATTGTGGAGAGAAGAGTAAAAGGGGGGAGATGTGGAAACTGTTGAAACAGCTGATGGTTATTCTTCAGTTAACCATTTAACTTAACCACAACCAATGAGGTTATGATAATGTGGGACAAGAGCTTCCAGCAGGGTGGCACAGAGGGCAGCACTCGTCTCCAGGATCCAAAGTCCACCCGTGCCCACTTCTCCCTGGAGACGCGTTAGGAAGGTCCATCCAACATAAAAGCCGCGCCAAATCAACAGGCGAGCCGGAGCAAACGGGAGGAGCCAAAAGAAATGTTTTCGTGAAACGGCTGCTAATTGAATTTAAATGGAACGACCACACATTCCACTACTGTAAGACCGAGTCTGTGTTTGATTCCTTAAAGAGCCTGTATCTGCTGTCAGGCTGGAGAAGACCGATACGTCTGAGTTTGGTCTCAGTCAGGCTGATGTTTCCTGCTGCACCTGGTTCGAGGTGAAGGCATCAAACACGGGAACCTTGAGGAACGTTTCTCACCTAGTTACTGTTATCGACTCTTCAGCACAACATCTGCCTTATTACAGATCTGCTCAGAAAATCGCTTCACTACCTTTAAAGTGTATTAAAGCAAAGCACTCCTATGCCTGTTCTACGTCCAGCTGGACCACCGCAGAGCGGAGCTGGTCTGACTGTGGCTCAGATCTTCCTGTGGTCTCAACGGGTTCAACAGGGAGTCGACCCTCCACACTGCTGCAGACCCAATGGAGCCCGGCAGCATGTTTTATTTCTTTACCGAAAGTGCTTGGTTTGTCCGGGCTGGCCTGGCGCGCACAACTGAACGAGCGCCAAGACTCACCAAAGCAGGAATCTGTCAGCGATGCCGGCAGCAGCCAATGGGAGTTCAGCTTGAGGAGGAAGAAAGAGTGATGAGGAAGATGAGTGCATCAAACATTTCTTCAAAACTATTTTTACTTTAAACTCAAATATGGTGGGAAATTTCCAAACGTCTTCACGTGACAAAGAGCAGGTTGACTATTGTTTTCACCCGTTCCTTCGGTCATGTCTTGCCGTGTCTCTGTGCAAATCTCTCATCTTCATCGCTCAGCCTCACCACTCCATCCAAACATCTCTCATCGTTTACTCTCCAATTTTCTCAGCTTCAACTCTTCCCTCTTGGCCCTCTCTCATGCTCTAAGTCTCTCGCTCAGTTTTCATTTCTTCTCCCGTGGAGCAGATTTCCAGTTAGAGGTGTTGAAGACACCCCTGGACCCTCTCAGAGGCCAAAGGACATGCACAATTTTTAGTTTGGTGGAAGCTTTTCTCTGCGTATTGCTTCTTGCGTAAGCCCGCGTTAATGTGTATTGTGTGCACACCTTGGTGCGCACGATAGTGTGACGTTTTAGAGGCACGAGGAGGACGGGAGTGATGGGAAACGAAAGCAAACTGAACGACAACTTGGTTTCACGTTCACAAACAAAAAACAGACAAAGGTTTAAAAAGTCAAACATGCTGAAGCAGTTCACAAGGGAAAAAGTGCTTGTGTGGGAAAAACAGTTTTAATTATCATCATTTAAATTGCAATTATTCTTTCGCCTCTCCCTCGTTCTCTATCCGTGTCTTAATCACCGTCTCGCTCGCCTCGATGATATTAACTGGCACTTTGCTTTCTCTCTGTTTTGTGTGTAGAGCCAGTTATTGCTTTGATTATCTGTCAATGCATTCAGCATCTGTCTGCACTAAAGGCTCAGAACGCTGTGCTGGAACGCTCGCAGCAGACAACTTTCCTAAAAGTTCATCGTCCCTCAATGCATAAGCAAGCCAACATTTTTTTTTCTTTTTCTATGTGCACATACACAAACACACACTTGCTGCATGACGCTCCAATATATTTCGTTCTTCCTTCACTCTCTTTGTCTCAGATTCGAACGTACAGGCTCAGGATTCCAGTCGTAAACAGTTCATAAAGGCTCACCTTTATTAATGACTCGGCTAAAGAGAGAAACAGATTCAACTCGACGGCTTTCTTGACAGCACTCAAAACTCTACGGGTTTTCATCACCGAGTACAGTTTATTGCATTTATTTGAGGTTTGTGACGTCTCGGGTCTAAATGTAGAAACATTAGTGATCCTGGCATGCAATTCACATTTTCGTTTGTTTTACAATACGAGGTAGAACAGGACGATAAGGCATAAAGTGGTGAGTTTGAAGACATCTTCTGTCCAGAAACAAATTAAGAATAGAATGCAGTGAGGCAAATAAGTATTTGATGCACTGTCGATTCTGTAAGTTATCCCACCTACAAAGAATAGAGAGGTCTGTAATTTTAGACAGAATCCTAAAAAAAAAAAAAAAAAAAAAAAAAAAAAAATCCAGAAATTCACATTGTATGATGTTTAATTAAATAATTTGCATAAGTATTTGATCACCTACCAACCAGCAAGAATTCAGTCTCTCACAGACCTGTTAGTTTTTCTTTAAGCAGCCCTCCTATTCTGCACTCTTTACCTGTATTAACTGCACCTGTTTGAACTCATTACCTGTATAAAAGACACCTGTTCACAGACTCAGTCAGTCACACTCACCATGGCCAAGAACAAAGAGCTGTCTAAGGACACCAGGGACAAAACTGTAGACCTGCACAAGGTTGGGATGGACTACAGGACAACAGGCAAGCAGCTTGGTGAGAAGACAACAACTGTTGGTGCAATTATTAGAAAATGTAAGAAACACAAGATGACGGTCAATCTTCCTTGGTCTGGGGTTCCATGCAAGATCTCACCTTGTGGGGAAGGTTGATTCTGAGAAAGCTCAGAACTACACAGGAGGACCTGGTCAATGACCTGAAGACAGCTGGGACCACAGTCACAAAGATTACATTAGTAACACATGATGCCGTCATGGTTTAAAATCCTGCAGAGCAGCAAGGTCCCCCTGCTCAAGCCAGCGCATGTCCATGCCCATCTGAAGCTCACCAGTGACCATCTGGATGATCTAGAGGAGGCATGGGAGAAGGTCATGTGGTCACATGATACCAAAATAGAGCTTTTTGGAATCAATTCCACTTACCATGTTTAGAGGATGAGAACAACCCCAAGAAAACCGTCCCAACCGAGAAGCATGGGGGTAGAAACATCATAGTCTGGGGGTGCTCTTCTACAAAGGGGACAGGACGATTGCACCGTATTGAAGGGAGGATAGATGGGGTTATGTATCACAAGATTTTGGCAAACAGCCTCCTTCCCTCAGTAAGAGCACTGACTATGGGACGTGGCTGGGTCTTCCAGCATGACATGACCCCAAACACACAGCCAGAGCAACTAAGGAGGGGCTCCGTAAGAAGCATTTCAAGGTCCTGGAGTGGCCTGACCAGTCTCCAGACCTGAACTCAATAGAAAATCTTTTGAGGGAGCTCAAACTCGAAGCCTGAAAGATCTGGAGAAGATCTGTATGGAGGAATGGACCAAAATCCCTGCTGCAGTGTACAAACTTGGTCAAGAACTACAGGAAACATCTGACCTCTGTAATTGCAAACAAAGGTTTCTGTACCAAATATTAAGGTCTGTTTTTCTATTGTATTAAATGCTTATTTCATACAATAAAATGCAAATTAATTATTTAAAAATCAAACTCTGATTTTCTGATTTTTTTTTTTTAGATTCTGTTTCTCACAGTGTGTACCTACAATAACAATTACAGACGTCTCCATTCTTTGGAGGTGGGAAAACTTGCAAAATTGACAGTGGATCAAATACTTATTTGGCTCATTGTACACGGTTTTAAGGGGATGGATCTCAATCTACTGACACTTTGCCAGAAAGAATTCCTAGTATGGAAATTCTACAGTCCATTGTCACTCAATTGTACTTCAATCCAAGCACCACAGGATGGCAGTACAGCCTCTCACACAAGTTACCGATTCAGATCGCTACAGTAAGCAATAACAGCACCAGAGAGAATTAATTTACACCCTTTGTAGTGATTTTTAGCTTTCAATGACCCTCACATTAGGCTCAAACTTTGTAAAGCTGCACTTGTGCCCATTTAAATAAGTTCTACGTATCCTGAAGTTTTACAGCACCCTTCAACCCCAAGGCAGAAATGCTCACCCACGACCCACTGTTCATACTGATTGCCTTTGGCTTAGTACCAGCTTGAATATAATCATGTAGTGCATGACTCATTGCTAGGAAGCACCAGAGCTCAACAGCACATAATCTACTGTGCCCTGTGCCAATATATCTTAAGGTTTCCGAAATATTTCATTGGATACACATACAATACCAAAAAAAGTGAAAGATTACACTGTCCAGTCTCTATGCTCTTCATCTGTATACAGGTCTTGATGCCCATTGGTGCTGGTGCTTGTCAAGAAGACTGGAGCATAAAGTAGATGAGAGTCTATGACCTCTGGATGAAACGTCAGTCCAATGGAGGTTAATTCCTCAGCAAAGGCTGTTACCTATTTGCAGATGGGTGGACTAAGACAAAGCAGAATACGTGTCATGTCCAACCACAGAAGCAGGTAGTGTGGCTGGGAATAGAACATATTAGTAATCCAACTCCCACTTCATTGTTCAAGGGATTGGTTAAATAAATTAATAAATACTGATAATAATAATCCATTGTTGATTATTTGATGTGTTTAAGTTCCCCTGTTGTGTGGGCTGCTGAAGAGGAGGTACTGCTGGCCCACCACCACCAGTCGGCGCCCTGCTTGGAGTGCGGGCTTCAAGCATGAGAGGGCGCCGAGACAGAGAGTGACAGCTGTCACTCATTTACACTAGCTGTCACCAATCACCTGCAGCTCTACAAAAGCCGGATCATTACTCCACCTCCTCGCCGAGAAACCTACTACCGTCAAAGGTAATCTTCTCTGCTGTATCTAACGATATTATTAGCATTATTATTCTGCTTTGCAGCCGTGTTCCTGCGTCTCAGTCCCTGCTGGAGTGGTATACAGTGAGAGTCAGCGACGTCCTCGCCTCTCACTCCTCCTAAGGAAGCGACTGACAGGAGCTGCACGTTTGTTCTTTATTGGAGGTGGAGGTTCTCCCTCCCGAAGGAACTAGTTCCAAGGATTACTGGGTGTGTGGATACACACTCACCTTAACTGTTTTGTCATCTTCTGCCAGCAGTACCAGGGTCTGCAACAGAAGACGGTGACCACCTGGGGACACAGGACTTGGCGGCTCCGGTGTTCTTCAGGCCGTTGGTGGTGGAAGCTGTGTGGGTCCCGGCTCTCAGATCACCAGAGGTCTCCTATCTTCGAGCCTGCCCGCACGTCACCTTGTGTACAATTGGCACTATCTGTATCTGTATTTAGTTGTGCGATTCACAACATTAAATTGTTACTCTTTGTCTTATCCATTGTCCGTTCTTTTGCGCCCCCTGTTGCGGGTTCGTGTTACGACCCTTTCCCAACATCCTCACTGTATTTGAAAGAAAGATGTAGAGAAGCTCGTTCTCAGGAGAAAATAAGAGGGCATCTTCGGCATACACTCTAAGTACAGTTGAAAGCCTGAGGAGGAGGAAGTTGTTACACTTCCATTGCATTATTACATTATTAACTGGTTACATAATCTTCATTCATTTAAAAGTACTTAACATAGAGGTTTGATAAATACAACATAAGACTGAATACTGTAAATAAAGGCACTATAGAATGTAGAAAAATCATGCAATACCCAACATAAAAAAGACATTAAAACCCAGGAATGTGATGCAAAAAGAAAAAGAAGGAACGAGGATTAAACCCTGGACAGACGGCTAGTCTATCCCAGAGCTAACACATATTGACAAACACACACATTCACACTCCCATTCACACTTACGGTCAATTATGAATCACCAATTCACCTACCCTGCAGGTCTTTGGAAGTCAGGAGCACCTGAAGGGAATCCACACAAACACCGGGAGAACACGCAAACTTCACACAGAAAAGACCAGGTTGAAAACAAACCTGGGACCTTCTAGCTGTGAGGCAGTGCTCACCACTGAGCGACAGTGCTACCTTTCATTCCTAGCCACACTATATACTTTAATTCCAGGTTTACTTTCCTATTCTGTTTGATCATTTGTACTGCGTTTGCCTGTGTAGTGACCATCACGTTCCTCCCAATAGACGCTGGCTTGGTAGCTGGGCGGAGGGCAGTGACGAGCTCAGGGGGTAGACAAACCAAAGCTGCTCGTAATTTTGGGTCATTTATCCAGTATCTGCTAACCATCCAGCAGGGGGCAGACATGTCTATGGGATGCTACATAAGCAAAAACAAAGTGCGGTGCATCAAAGTTCCCCAGATGTAATACGGACCGACTGCGTGATAGGTTCTTATTATTTTGACCGATACAAAATGATAGAATTTAATATTTTTGAGTTATTCTCTGCCCAAGCTGGATGTGACGGACCGACTCACTCACTCATCTACATTTTTGCTGTCTGACAACAACACATTTCTTAGCATGGGGAATAGCAGATGCACCACAGCAAATAGCGTTTGGAGAGGAAAACCAGATTCACTAAGGCAAAGATTTTAAATTATAGCGATTAAGTATCACATTAAAATCATTACAGGCTGTTTTGGTGCTTTTCTGTAGCTGCTACAGGCAATGCTTTTTTGTTTTCATGTTCATACAAAGTAAGGGAGTTGCATGTAATCCCAAACACATGTCTTTTTAAGCTTTTGTCAAAAAAAAAAAAAAAGACTGCAAATCCACGGTGTGCATCATTTATGGAGACATCAATCCTCAGTTATTCATTTGATAGAGACTAAAAACAGCAATGTTTTGCCAGTATGACTGATTACATAACAACCATGTCCAACTTGGCTCGAGCCAAAAGCATTTTATTATCTAATTCATCACTACGTTGTCAAAAAAAAAAAAAGAGAGAGAGAAAGAGAGAGAGAGAGATGGGAAGCGGGCAAGAATTCCCAGCATCTATCTCTTGTTCTTTACCCATCTTCTTGTCTATTTATGCTTCATTTATTTTCTTTCCATCTCTCCTTTCACCTTCAATCCGCTGGTGCGCAAATTCTCTCCACCATGTCGGGTTTAGAGTGACTGCTGCCAACCCAAATAATATTGTAGGACTGAAGGCGAGATACACACACACACACACAATGGGAGACAGAGGAGCACATAAATACTTCCACATTACTGGAATAGTTCAGGAGAGAGAAATGGATGGATGAAGACAGAGGACAGACGGGTCGAGGTGTTCCAGAGGGCAAACTGTAGATGGATGAAATGAAAATAAGAGAAGAAACCCAAAGTAAAACAGGAGAAGACTGAATAATTCTTTACCCAACAAAACATACAAGGACAGAGAATCTGCACTTCAACATACCAAGACTCTTAAAGTAACAAAAGTATTAATCAACGAAGGCGACACAGACACTGTCAGACAAAACAGGACAGAACTGATGCTGGAGCTGAGGGCTGTGAGAGCAAGTAGGGGGGACACTGTGTATCTACACTGCGACAAGATGGTCATCCATCCACGCACCAGTACACCAAGACAGCCATGAGACATCGAATGGACAACAGGTGCACTGACCCATAGACCTTCATACAGATACAAACTCAGCTAATAGACATTCTGAAGCTAACCAGTTACAGAAAAGGGTTGATGACCTTGATCACCTTGAGCTAAACACTTTTCAGTATACAGAACATAAGCAACAGGACACTGGAAATGACACTGATTCAGATAATAACTTCTTTTTGAATATCAACAATGACTGGAGCTATTATACTGAAGACACAGAGCTTAGTCTCACCTGGAGGAGGCCGGCAGCACTGTGAGAGTCATGATCTTTGACTTCTCCAGTGCATTCAAACTCATCCGGCCTGACTTGCTCAGCGATAAGCTACGTGACATGAAGGTGGAGGCTCCACTGGTGGCCTGGATTATCAACTACGTCACAGGCCGCCCACAGTATGTGAGGCTTCGGGACATTACATCCGACACCATCAAGAGCAGCACGGGGGCACCACAGGGGACGGTCCTGTCTCCCTTCCTGTTCACACTCTACACCTCAGACTTCAGGTTCTGGTCACAGTCCTGCCACCTGCAGGAGTTTTCAGACAAATCTGCCATTGTGGGCTTGATCAGCAGTGACCAGGAGGCTAAGTACAGGAGTGTGGTGGACAGGTTTGTGGAGTGGTGTGGACTCAACCACCAGCAGCTCAACGTATCTAAAACAAAGGAGCTGGTGCTGGACTTCAGAAGACAGAAGTCCTGTCTGAATCCAGTAACCATTAATGGAACAGAGGTGGACACTGTGGACTACTACAGGTACCTGGGTGTCCACATACACAACAAACTGGACTGTAAACACAGATGCTGTGAATAAGAAAGGTCAGAGCTGACTGTACTTTTTCAGGAGGCTCAGATTGTTGTGTGTGGGCCGCCGGAGGAGGAGGTACTGCTGGCCCACCACCAGTGGGCGCCCTGCCTGAAGTGCGGGCTTCAGGCACGAGAGGGCGCTGCCGCCATGGACACAGCCGGGGGTGACAGCTGTCACTCATTACCTCTTGACAGCTGTCACCCATCTACTCAACATCATCTCACTCCATAAAGACCAGACGTCATCTCCACCTCGTTGCCGAGATATCATACTTCATTGGAGGTAATATCCTCAGCCGTTTGTGTTTTTTGCAATATATCTGTATATTGTGAGTGTTTGCAGGAGTACCGGTTCCTTTTTCTGTGGAGGCTGAGTGAGTGCAGGACGGCACTCTTTTCCCCTGAGGAATCACTGCGATACTCTGCACCATATTGAGTGAGAGGTGGAGGTGGCATTCCCACCGTTGTTGTTACTGGGTGTACACACACCCACACTTGACTGTCTTTGTTCTTCGCCAGCAGTACCAGATCCGACAGTCGGGGACGGTGATCACCTGGGAATTCGGGACTTGGCGGCTCCAGTATTCACCAGGTTCTGGGGCGGCGGAAATCGTGTGGTTCCGGCTCTTCTCAGGACAGACGTCTTCTATCCTCGAGCCTGCCCACACGTCACCTTTGTGGATTGACTGTAATGATATTCTGAGATTGTCTGTATATTCGTTGTGCACATTCACAACATTAAATTGTTACCTTTTGGCTCATCTATTGACCGTTCATTTGCGCCCCCTGTTGTGGGTCCGTGTCACTACACTTTCCCAACAGGACAGGATATCTCGGCCAGCGTCATGGACTCCGAGGGGCGTCACCCGGCTGTTGAACGACCAATGGGAGAGCAGGGAGCGCAGGCGTCTGCAGGAGACGTGATTGGTGAGCTGCAGCACATTCTTACCGCTTTTACGGCTCGGTTGGATCAAATGACCGAGCAAAACATCCTCCTGAACCACAGGGTGGAGGCTCTCTCCGCACAGATGGCGGCGAGCGCTCAGGGCGCTGCTGCAGCTCATCCTCCTGTCGACCCTGTGCAGGATATAAACGTTCCAGTGGTGGTTCAACAACCCCTCCCACCATCCCCTGAAGCATACATAAGCCCTCCTGAGCCGTACGGAAGTTGTGTGGAGACGTGCGCGGACTTTCTTATGCAGTGTTCGCTCGTCTTCGCACAACGTCCCGTCATGTACGCGTCAGATGCTAGTAAAATAGCTTATGTGATTGCTCTGCTTCGGGGTAAAGCACGCACCTGGGCTACGGCGCTCTGGGAACAGAACTCACGGTTGTTATCACCATACACTGGGTTTGTGGGGGAGTTCAGAACAGTGTTTGATCACCCCAACAGAGGAGAGACCGCTTCAACTGTGCTGCTGTCAATGAGACAGGGACGCGAGAGCGCAGCCGCTTATGCAGTCAACTTCCGCATCGCGGCTGCGAGGTCCGGCTGGAATAACGTTGCGCTTCGCGCCGCCTTCATAAACGGACTGTCGTGGGTTCTGAAGGAGCAGCTGGTAGCTAAGGAGGAACCGCGGGATTTAGATGGGCTTATCGATCTCGTTATACGGTTAGACAATCGGTTGGAGGAACAGCTGTCGGGAGCGAGGCGAAGGACGTGACCAGATACGCGCCACCCCAATCCCTTCCGGGTTCGAAAAGGGGCCGCCCTCCCCACGCTCCACAGCCGCAGCGCTCTGTGGGGCAACAGCTCCCCCTGCTGACGTTGTTAGGGAAACGCACAGGGCCAAAATGAGGAGGCTGATCCGTGGAGAGTGTTTTCTCTGCAGCTCTAAGGAGCACACACAGAGAAACTGCCCCAAACGGCCAAAACGACAACACTCGCCCTTAGAGACTGGGCTAAGGGGGGGTCAAAATATTCAAGTGAGACACACACAGATTGCCACACGACTCCCAGTCACAATCCTGAGCGGGGATTTAACCCTTCAAGCCCCAGCACTGGTGGACACGGGGTCATAAGGGAATTTGCTAGACAGCAGATGGGCAAGGGAGGTAGGGCTCCCTCTGGTGGCGCTTCCTTCGCCATTGCAGGTTCGGGCACTAGATGGCACCCTCCTCCCTTTAATCACACACAAGACACAACCAGTAACTCTGGTGGTGTCTGGAAACCATCGGGAGGAGATTGAGTTTTTTATAACTCCCTCTACCTCCCGCGTGATTTTGGGCTTCCCATGGATGTTGAAGCACAATCCCCGGATTGATTGGCCGTCTGGGGTGGTGGTTCAGTGGAGCGAAACCTGCCATCGGGTGTGTTTAGGATCCTCGGTTCCTCCCGGTTTACAGGCTAAGGAGGAGGTCAAAGTCCCTCCCAATCTGACGGCAGTGCTGGTTGAGTACCACGATCTTGCTGATGTCTTCAGCAAGGATCTGGCACTCACCCTTCCCCTGCACCGTCCGTACGATTGTGCCATTGATTTGGTTCCAGGCGCTGAGTTCCCGTCCAGCAGGCTGTACAACCTCTCACGACCTGAGCGCGAATCAATGGAGACCTACATCCGGGACTCATTAGCCGCCGGGCTGATCCGGAACTCCACCTCCCCGATGGGGGCAGGTTTCTTTTTTGTGGGCAAGAAAGATGGCGGACTCCGTCCATGCATTGATTACAGGGGGCTGAATGAGATTACGGTTCGCAATCGATACCCGTTGCCATTGTTGGATTCCGTGTTCACCCCCCTGCATGGAGCCAAAATCTTTACTAAGCTGGATCTTAGAAATGCGTATCACCTGGTTCGGATCCGGAAGGGAGACGAATGGAAGACGGCATTTAACACCCCGTTAGGTCACTTTGAGTACCTGGTCATGCCGTTCGGCCTCACCAACGCCCCCGCGACGTTCCAGGCCTTGGTTAACGACGTCTTGCGGGACTTCCTGCACTGATTCATCTTCGTATATCTGGACGATATTCTCATCTTTTCTCCGGATCCTGAGACCCATGTCCAGCATGTACATCAGGTCCTGCAGCGGTTATTAGAGAACCGACTGTTTGTGAAGGGCGAGAAGTGCGAGTTTCACCGCACGTCTTTGTCCTTCCTGGGGTTTATCATCTCCTCTAACTCCGTCGCCCCTGATCCGGCCAAGGTTGCGGCGGTGAGAGATTGGCCCCAACCAACAAGCCGTAGGAAGCTGCAACAGTTCCTCGGCTTTGCTAATTTCTATAGGAGGTTCATTAAGGGCTACAGTCAGGTAGTTAGCCCCCTGACCTCTCCAAAAGTCCCCTTCACCTGGTCGGATCGGTGCGAAGCCGAGTTCAAGGAGTTGAAACGACGGTTCTCTACTGCGCCAGTTTTGGTGCAGCCCGACCCTAGCCGCCAGTTCGTGGTTGAAGTGGACGCCTCTGACTCAGGGATAGGAGCCGTGCTATCCCAGAGCGGAGAGACCGATAAGGTTCTTCACCCATGTGCCTACTTTTCACGCAGGTTGACCCCGGCTGAACGTAACTATGACGTCGGCAATCGAGAACTCCTTGCGGTGAAAGAGGCTCTTGAGGAGTGGAGACACCTGCTGGAGGGAGCGTCTGTGCCATTCACGGTTTTCACTGACCATCGGAACCTGGAGTATATCAGGACCGCCAAGCGGCTGAACCCCAGGCAAGCCCGCTGGTCACTGTTCTTCGGACGTTTTGACTTCCGGATCACCTATCGCCCCGGGACCAAGAACCAGAGATCGGATGCCTTGTCCCGGGTACACGAAGACGAAGCCAAAACGGTGCTGTCGGATCCACCGGTGCCCATCATTCCGGAGTCCACTATCGTGGCCACCCTCACCTGGGACGTGGAGAAGACCATCCGGGAGGCCCTGGCACGGAGCCCGAACCTCGGAACCGGTCCGAAAAACCGTCTGTACATCCCACCAGAGGTCAGAGCTGCAGTCTTGGACTTCTGTCACGGTTCCAAGCTCTCCTGTCATCCAGGGGTGCGAAGGACCGTGGCAGTTGTCCGGCAGCGCTTCTGGTGGGCGTCTATGGAGGCCGACGTCCGGGAATATATCCAGGCCTGCACCACCTGTGCCAGGGGCAAGGCAGTACATAAGAAGGCCCAAGGACTCCTCCAGCCGCTGCCGGTGCCTCATCGCCCCTGGTCCCACATCGGCCTGGATTTCGTCACGGGCCTCCCGCCGTCCCAGGGCAACACCACCATCTTCACGACAGTGGACCGTTTCTCCAAGGCGGCCCACTTCGTGGCCCTCCCGAAGCTCCCAACAGCCCAGGAGACAGCAAACCTCCTGGTCCACCACGTTGTCCGTCTGAATGGGATACCCTCCGACATCGTCTCAGATCGTGGTCCCCAGTTCTCCTCACACGTCTGGAGGAGCTTCTGCAGGGAACTGGGGGCCACCGTGAGCCTCTCGTCCGGGTACCATCCACAGACGAACGGACAGGCAGAGCGGGCCAACCAGGGACTGGAACAGACCCTCCGCTGCGTCACATCCGCGCACCCGATGGCCTGGAGTAACCATCTGGCCTGGATCGAGTATGCACATAACAGCCAGGTGTCTTCTGCCACCGGCCTCTCCCCATTTGAGGTGTGTTTGGGGTATCAGCCCCCGTTGTTTCCCGTGGTGGAGGGAGAGGTCGGTGTGCCCTCGGTCCAGGCCCACCTGCGGAAGTGCCGTCGGGTGTGGCGCTCCGCCCGTTCTGCCTTGTTGAACGGGCCCGGACGAGGGCGAAGACCCATGCAGACCAGGTTCTGGGGCGGCGGAAATCGTGTGGTTCCGGCTCTTCTCAGGACAGACGTCTTCTATCCTCGAGCCTGCCCACACGTCACCTTTGTGGATTGACTGTAATGATATTCTGAGATTGTCTGTATATTCGTTGTGCACATTCACAACATTAAATTGTTACCTTTTGGCTCATCTATTGACCGTTCATTTGCGCCCCCCCTGTTGTGGGTCTGTGTCACTACACTTTCCCAACACAGATCTTTCAATGTCTGCAGAAATATGTTGCAGATGTTTTACTACTCAGTGGTCTCCAGCATCATCTTCTATGCTGTAGTGTGCTGGGGCAGCAGGCTGAAGGCAGCTGACATGAACAGACTCAATAAGGTCATCGGGAGCGCTGGCTTTGTCCTGGGGTTTGCGCTAAAGTCTGTGGTGGATGTGTCATTGAGGAGGATGCTGAGGAAGCTGCTCAGCATCCTCAGCATGCCACACTGATGTCCTGTCAGAGGACCTTCAGCCATAGAGTGAGACCACCAAGATACACCACAGAACACCACAGGAGGTCTTCCGTACCTGTTTCAATCAGGCTGTATAATCCCTCTCCCTTCTGCAGGATGAATACCTGCTGAACAGAGTTATTCAGAGTTATTCAGTTATACAGAGTTATGTGCAATATTGTCAAACATCTTGAGCAAATGTCTTCCAGTCATTTTGCATAAATCTGTTGTACTTATTGTAGAACAAATAAATAAACACACTGTTCACTGTGTACTGTTTCCGTACTCTGGCAAAATAATTTGTTTTGGGATAAATAAGGTTGGTCTCATCTCATCAGTATAATAGCACATTCAAATCTGCAAATAAAATAATTATTATTGTATAATGTTGATGGTGGGCAGGGGGTTGTCTTTAGAACAGTTAAAACAGAAGAAGGAGTAGGACTCGATAAGCATTTCTGCTTCTTCCTGCTCCTTCTCGAGCATATTTCTTCTTTTGTTTTTGTTGTTCTGTTGGTCTTTTGTGTTGTTTTTGGAGATTTAGTTTTCATGCCCATTTCATGTTGTGTCTGAGATAAATAATAAATAAATAAAATAAATAAACACTGCACATAATTAAAATAATCAGAAGCTGAACAACATATACTGCTAACAAGGCTGAACAATCCGAGAATTTTATGTTGAGTTCAATACAATTTTTACTTTGTAATTTGTTTCTGACAACACAGCAACTTCTGCAACATAATCCATCCTGTCGCAGCACCAGATTTACTGAATCTTAGCAAAATTTCCCTTGTTCATCACCAGTTGTAAGACATGTATGTACCAAAAGGTTTCATCAAGCTCTAAAAGGGGGATTACAACAAATTTGTCATGCCTTTGATTTTTATGGGTAGAATCTAGCTGAAGGCAGGTGGGTGTCCTTCATACAGGCCTCAGGAAAGCATCATCCATGTATGTAAGATTGACAGTAAACTCGGAGGACACCAGCAGTGATGTGGGCATGTCGGCGAAGAGTTGGGGTGAACGTCAAATGTGTGTCCATCTTCATCGTTCCAGTCCGTCCACCTGAAAATGGATACCAGCCTTTCATGGAGGAGTAACCGGCGATGGACTGGTGGAATCCCCATCAGAGGCTCCGGCTCAATGAGAATCACGGAGTAGAGGAATTCCTCAATGAAAGTCTGTTTGCTCTACCAAGTTTCCTGAAGACTGATTGAAAACCTTTTGAATAATCGTGCTAAGAGACAGACTGAAACATATTCTCCTTTGTGAAGGCAACTGTACTTAAAAGTACCCCAGTATCACAACCTGAACCAAGACAGGCGTCTAAAACACCAAAGTCAACATTTCTCTCTAAGACACTAGGTGACCGCTCGCTGCCAAACTTACTTTTCCAGGTTTTAACTTGCAGTCAGAGTGTTCGTAGAGGAGGTCAAACAGTAGGGGGGCTTTTTATATCAACTCAAACAGCTCTGGCTCTGATAGCTACGATCACTCCTGCATGACCCTCTGTGCATGTGTGCTACAGCACATAAATCATTCCAGTATGACCATAATGTCATCAGAAGCTTGGAAGAGCTAGATGACAGGCAAACACAATGTTCCATAAGCATGTTGCATCCAAATGTCTGCTCATCTGCAGGAATATGTGTGCGTCTGTGTTTGTGCGTGTGAGATGCATGGCTTTTTGTATACACTGTGTGCCAAGAGAATGTGTATCAGCATGCCTATAATCTGAATAACCCCGCCGTTTCTGAGGTTCACGCGCAAAAAAAGAAAAAAAAAGCGAAAGTTGGAAATATGGAAATTTCAGAAGCCGGAATTCCTCGGTTTGCTTCCAAACATCATTCACTCTTAGAGAGGTCAAGTCCATAAAACACACATGTGCATATAAACACATGCACACAGACAAAAGGGTAGTCAGTGTAACGTTGGCGAACTGTGTCGGTATAAATCTGATAGTCCCAACATAATATAACGACGGCCACAAAAATGTCAACAGTCTACTTAACCCCCTGGAATGGATGTGAGAGAGAGCAGGCGAGAGAGAAAAGAAAACCAAGCAGTGGCTTGAAACTGAAAGAAAAGATGGCTGCAAGGTGGCCAGAGCTAACGGCGCACTGCAGAGGATTTAACGCTTTCAGACAGTTGTCTGAGCCAGAATATCCACTGTTACACATTCACCTTCTGGTTACTGTGGTTGTTATTAAACATGAGGTAATCTGCTCATAACTGTACTTAAGCCTTAATTAGCCATGGTGTACGTAACCGCAAAGGTCACGACGACGTACAACCTCTTAAGGGACTCGTATTAAATATGAGGTGCATTCAAAAAGTATCCAACATTTGGCCGCAAAAAATGCAATTACTCACCCGAGATTTGTAATGCTAATGCCCTTCAAAGTGGTCGCCTTGGGGCAGCACACACTTTTCCCAGCGGTTCTGCCATTGTTGGAAGCATTTCTAGAAAGCCTCTTTTGGAATGGTGACCAGCTGGGAAATCACATTCCGCATGATATCTTCTCGCGGCTCAAACTGAATCCCTTTTAGTGTTATTTTGATCTTGGGGAACTGCCAAAAATCACAGGGAGCCATGTCAGCGGAGCAGGGGGCCTGATGAATCACACGAGTGTTGTGTTTGGCCAGGAATGCCAGAATCACCTGATCAGAATGGGCGGATGCATTGCTGCCAACATTTCGCTACCCACAGATCTGGTCGCTGACATGCTACTGCATGCCTAAATTGTCTGTCAAAACGGAATCTCCTTAACACTACCTCCTTCACACGTTGTCGGATGTTGACACAAGTCATCCATGGCCAAAATTCATATTCTGTCAATCACTTGGTCATTTCGGCTTGTGGATGGATTATTGGAACGTGCTTTGCTTTCCAATGACGTGCACCCATTTTTATATGAGTTATACTCATGACATCATTGCTAAAAGCCTGCTGAATCTTGCGAATGGTTGCCACTTGGGTATCACTAACCCTTTTGCAAAATTTGATGCAATACCTTTGCTCAAGTTGTTCCATCATGTCATAGTAAATGAGAATCTGATGGGTGCACACAGTACACGTGTTCACTCTAAGGCTGACTATTAGCAACTGATGTGCTCTGCCTGCAAGAAAAAAATTCACACATGTGCAAGAAAGTTCCCTACAGCTCCCTTCACAAACAACAACTAGGACGTTTCATTTCTTTCCATAGGATAAAATAAGGTTGGATACTTTCTGAATGTGCCTCGTATATCTTATAAACCAGATCAGAATTATAAAACTGGTAATTTAATAACCATTTAGGAATTACAGCCATTTTTTTGTACATGGTCCATCATTACAAGATGTCAGAAGTAAGTGGACAATTGACTGAGAAGCAGTTTCAAAGCCAGGAGTGATCTGTTCCTCGTTATTTCATGGCAAAGTAAAAAGATAAAAGTCTGCAGTTGATTCTGACGGCTGAAGGTCTGGAAAACCACAAAAGACAACTGAAGTGAACAATCACAGAATTCTTTCCTCAGTGAAGTAAAACTCCGCTACAACATGGAGCCAAATTCAAGAACAGACGAGAGGAAGCAGGTGTGTCAAAATCTACGATCAAGAGACGCCTTTATAAATATGAACAGAGAGAATTTAGGACAAGGTGCAAACTCAGTGGGAGCTCTCAGGAACAGGAAGGCCAGAAAACAACTTAAAAAGTAAAAAGCCTGCCTACTTCTAAAACAAGATTCCTTGGATAGATTAAACCAAACCTTGTACCAGAATGACGTGAAGGGAAGAAAGTGGAGAAGAAAAGGAACAGCTCATGATCTGAAGTTGACCACATCATCTGTCAAACATGGTGGAGCAGTGTTCTGGTTTGGACATGTATGGCTGCCAACAGAACTGGGTCACTGTTATTTATTGATGATGTGACTGCTGATGGAGGCAGTATAATGAATACTGAAGTGTATCAGGAAATATTATCTTCTCCCAATCGGCCAAATCTTGCTATATACCAGCTGTAGTTCCTTGATGGTTAATACGATACGTTTTGTGAAACCCTCTGAATTAAAGCTAGAAGTCTCCGAATTAAACGTAATTGTATTTTGGGTTTGGGTCTAATTACCCTCTGGTCCAACTGGAGCAGGTCCAAACAGTTCTTTTAAGCATCTGGTTCAGGATCTGGTTCAATTCTGCTCCGAAATATGTAACACCAAAACAGCTGACCTTTAACTCTCTACAACTCCCTCTGACCGGAAACTCGACTCTTTAGTTCCGCTCCGCAATAATTTCTCACTCTGCCTCCAATCTCACCTCCTAAAAGCTCCTTCTGAGCCTGTAAAACAAACCTTACCACCTCCTCCTCTGGCTCTCCTAACACTGAACTCTCTTTCTTCACTCGTTCCAAAGCTACATTTCCTCACCCCCTGCACCACCCAATGCCAGATGTAACCCTAAACTTACCTTTTAAAAATTCAGATAGCGACCTCCCGACAAACACACTCACCCCGAACCGGCCCAGTGGCCTGACCTTGCCTCCTTTCAATTTTACCTCTCCCATAACTTCACACGAGAGTGAACCTCGGCCTGGAACACTAAATTTCCCACACACAGACGTGCACGTACATAAATTGAGACATTTTCAACCTTTTCACTTTCCTTGAATCCTTTTTGTTTTTTTGTTTTTTTTTGAGTAAAATGATCTCCCGTAAACGTGTTGTGTAAATAAGCCGTGTTTAGCATGAAAGGAAATCTGTGGAAAGCAATCAGTCAAAAAAGTAGCATCACTCCTCGATGAGATCATCTGTAATGGTGCCGAAAAGTCACGCCTAAGCATATGTGCAGAAATCGTCCACAGATGATCACCTCCGACAAAGTTAGATTGCAAAGAAACGAAAACTTTAATTACAAACTTTAAAAGAACCTGATGATCATCAAAGAATTAAGGCTTTGATCACGTGGCACATTCTCACCCACAGTGTATCTTCAGGACGTAACAAAAATGAAAGTCGGGACTATTCAGAACCCCTAACGACAAGCAACCGTTAGCAGGAAACTAACAGACTTGGCCAGAAAAGAATCTGCAGTCTGTCTCAAGACTCCAGACCCATCACTCCAGCAGTCAAATTCAGTATATTCTTAAAGTCTGTCCAACACAGCGCAACGTCCAAACACCGGGAGAGCTGCTACGGCTGAAGGCCTGTGCCAAGACACCAGAAGAAGAACCAAATAAAATCATAAATCCAGCAGTAGAAAGCAGGAAATAAGTTTGAAGATTAGTCTTAAAAGATTAAACTCGAGCTCGGTAACATGACATAAAATTATTAACAAGGTATTTTTTACTTCTGGACAGCAACTATTATTTTTGCACTATATGACCCCCTTTAATAATCATTTTATTTGTGCAAGAGTTTAACCAGAATTAAATTCATTTTCAAATCAGTTCCTTCAAAGTTAAAATCTGGATGAAAGCTTTCATGAATTAAAAGATTTTTACACTTTTACATTGAAAAAAGATCCTAGCCTGTGCTTAATTAATGTTTAAACGAGTGCCCACACAGCACTAAAGTCCACTGGTGCACACAACACAATCACAGTTTAAATATTTAAATTAGTATTAAGTTAGATTTTCCAAATCAGTGAATATTTGCCGAGATTAAAAGAAATCATGGATCAAGACAAACATTTGGACCTTCAGCCTAAAATCTTCGAAGGAATCTAATTAGAATGTGAGATGCGAGATCCTTTTACACGCAGGATGAGCAACAATATGTGAAACATGTCAGCAACTGCTGATCGGTCACGGGGTGATTTTTGTGAAGACGCGAGCATAAAACACACCTGTAAAGGTGTCTGGAATGTGCAAACCCGACAAGTTGGCGTTTTCACTTTGTAGACCTCTGCTCTCCTTCTTCATCTCCACGCTCTTGTCCTTCCTGCCTTCTCCTTCATTTTCTTCTCCTCAGCCGCTCCAACATTTCTTCTTCTCAAAAACAACTCACACAAGACAGAAAAAAACCTGAACTATTTTTTTTCACCCCTTCTAGAAATTGGAAGGTCATATACTCATAAAACATCCGCCGGGTTTCTCCCAATTCACAACCGTCCGCTCCCCAATATATTCTCACATTCCCTGCAGTTAACACATTCTCAGATTTTAGCCAAGAGGGCAAAAGGTGTTATGGATTCTGAGAAGACACACACACACACACACACACACACACACACACACACACACACACACACACACACACACACACACACACACACACACACACACACACACACACACACACACACACACACTCTGCAGCCAGCCTCTGGCCAACTCTTGTTCTCTGACTGACCCTTGCCTCTCTGTTCCGTACTCTGACCCTGTAACTTAACACAAATACTCTATTAACTACTGCTCAATATAGATTGCATACATCCAATTTTTGTCACTTCAACAGGTTCTTTCTTTCCTCGTTGTCTCTCTGACCCGAGAGTAACTCGGTGAACTCAGCCAATAAAACACAGAGGAATCGTCGGCACGTAACTTGACATTCTAGTGGTTTGTTTGGATAACCTCTCGCTGCGCTCCACCAACGCATGCAGCCACACATACACACTCGTATTACAGCACAGTATTTTACATTTACGACTCCTCGGATCCTGTAAGACCCCACTGGCTCGCTGGCCTTCCATGTTGACCTCTGCCTTTTTAGCTCACCCCACACACATAAGCACAGACACACACTTCAAAATCCTTCTGTTTTCTCTATATGTCCAAAAACATCCCTTTAGACTAATTTCATTATTCCGGGAATCAAACAGATTTTGACAGTGGCCACCTAGATATTCTACAAACCTGGGTCACAGGGGGAACCATCCACCTAATCAACACAAACCAATTATTTGGACAAAATCCCATAAGAATTAGAATTTACTTAAGATTTACTCCCATGTAACCGATGATTGGAGAATGTTAGTTGGAGACATAACGATGCTTGGTGATCTCTGCCAATGTCACGACTGGTGAGTGTTCATTTAGTGATAGGTAAATAAGAAAATCAGAGATTCTCACTGTCATAGCCTGTTTGATCTTCAGAAAAATACAGTCCTAATATTTCTGTGTGTGGTGGTGGTGGTGGTGGCGGGCTGAGACAGACTGTAAAGCCTTTTCTGGCCAAGTCTGTTAGTTTGTTTTTTTTTTTAACTCAATGAAGCAACACTAAATGCATCACACTAGAGCAACAAAACAGAATTTCAGAATAACACGACGTATCATTTTAGACACGACTATACTACTGGAAATTAAGCTCAGGTGGATCCTATTCTCTCAAGATGCTTCTACATCTTGCCTGGAGTCCAGCTTAAGACAAACAGCTGTTGGCATGAGGTCCAACTGTTGACAATTTGCATAACAAGTGAAACCAAGTCATGAGGTCTCAGTCTGGGGGATCCATGATCCATCCAGGACTGGAACACGTGGGGTCTATGTGAGAGCTGTTTGAGATCGGAACTGTGTCTATGATGTAGGGTACCGTTATATGTTTAAAAAAATATGAATTGGTTGAAACACTGACTCTCTAATTGCAGTCTATTCTAGTGGGAATTCGAACATCACCTCATTTGTGTTTTGAGTGATCTGCAACACTTCTGTCTCTGCATGTTTGACAATCCCTTCTTGTGCTTTTGGTTTGTTTGTTGATATGGCCAAAGATGGTCCCTGCCTCAGGTCGTTTTTCCTGACTACTGTTGCCAATGTGCTTGCTCAGGGGGTGAGTGAGGTTTCATGTGTAGTGCCTTGGGGTGACCTAAGTTGTGATTTGGTGCTGTGTTAATAAACTGTATTGAATGAAGTCAAAGAACAAGCCTACACAATTTAAGAGACATGATTATATGAAGGAACAGATATGGAAAATACTATCAATGAGTCGCTTTCTGCAGCACTGGAGTATCTCATGGAAATACTAACCTTCATAATTATTATCTACAACAACAATAACTCAAACATACAACTGACATGTCAGACAAAATAACAACCAAGATACAAAAGGTGCCCAAGAACCCAATGGTCAATCTAACAGAGCTTTAAGTCATCTATGTGGAGAAACAACTTTGAGAAGGTCAACTATCCCTGACGACGATGGCCGACTCACCACACAGAAAAGTAAGACATGAAAATCAGTTTGAAAAATGCAAAAAAGAAGTTAAATTCCATAGACTGCCGAAGAATTTAAACTCTTATACGTCCATTCATTCAACCATTCATTTTCAATACCTGCTTATTCAAATTATGGGTCATGAGGGGCTGAAACCTCTCACCCAATAGACACTGGGTGAGAGGTATGGCACACCCTGTACAAGCCGCCAGTCTATCGTAGAGCCACATACAGACAGAAAAGCACATTCGCACATGCACCTATGGTCAACTTAAAATTTTCAATACACCTAACCTGAATGTCTTTGGAAGTGGGAGGAGCACCCGGAGGGAACTCACACAAACATCGAAGGAACATTCAGGACCTTCTTGCTGTGAGGCAACAGTGGTAAGCACTAAGCCACTGTGCTGTCTCCCGATGGGTCCACAAACAAACAAACAAAAAAAAAAACTATAGCTGTACCTGCAGCTGCTGCATTTAAATGACACGTATATGAACTGGAGTCAAGATTCCACTTAAGGGTTTTGAATTTTGGGTTTTGAGGGGGTTGTGTTCTATTTGTATTGTGTCTGAGTCACACTCTTTATTCTGTGAAAGAATAAACACATGCGTGTGTATTTACTCGTGTTAACTGTGTGCAGACTGTGTGAACTCGTGTCTCTCCCCCTCTGTGATCCAGGTGTGTATTTACGAGTCTCTGGGCTCCCACTCAAAACTCAATCATCTTTAAATTTCAGACCCTGAACTCTGTGCCAGCGATGTCATCATTACCTCAGCCTGACTCCTCTCTGTGAGCAGCAGACTCATTTTCACCTCTTTACCTCACCTCCACTCTGAACTCTCTGTCCAGCTCTTTTATTACAGTCTGTGTGTCTCCTGGTGGATCAGGATTACCTTTAACTCTCACCTACCGCTGACCTTGACCCCTCAGAAAATAACTCTCTCACACAATATAAAACATTGTGATGGCAGTGTTTTTCACTCTGTGCTTCAAAGGGCAACACGGAGGTTTTGGGGAGACTGGGCATATCATTCATTCTATGCGTGAATGTGTGAAAGACAGAGACACCATCGTGAGGATTGTAGATCATCCTGAGCAGGATATGCCAAAGCTTCTACAAACTGTCGCCTGTCAATTTTGGGCCCAAAAACTCTTAAAACCTTTAAAAAAAAATGTACTGAAATGATAGAAGTTGAATATTTGATGCACTGTGGACACAAGGCATAATTTCCAAACCTTGGAGTCACAACCCCATGACAAGTGGCACCAAAGCATTGGGCCGCTTGTGAGAACCACTAGTAGAAACATTTGTTTGGTTTGGTTGGTGAAAACTTACCAGACTCGCAAATTTACTCAGAATTTGAGTTGGTTTTTTTTATAGGTGTTATAGGTCTTTACTTATCTCCATTAACTGTGTGCACTGTGAGGACTACTTTCTTTTGTCGAATTCTGGCAGTATGATCTTAGTCGTCAAACTGTTTGACGCTTTCCTCTAGCATATGTTGGCAGGCCTTGTATGGCAATGTTGGGGCGTTCTTCACTTGACTATCCTCGTGAACATGTTTGGGGTTTACACGCAGGTGGCATTCATCATGTTTGTACATGATATTTGCCCAATTATCTGAAGTTATGATATGTGGCATGGCACGCTCAGACAATCCCGCTGTACTAAAAAGGAAGAGGAATTTCAGAGACGTGTTGAGAAAATGTGTTGAGGACTGTCCATGTGAAAGGAGTATAATTACACACAACAGGGCAATCTTTGCAGACAGGAAATGGTGAAGGCTCACAGCTCTCATCTCAGAAATCGTTACGAAGAGGCTGTTTTACCAAAAAGGAAACAAACCGGGTTTCATTGGGTTCTGCTTGTGGAAAGGCGACAAGATGCCGCCGTCTCAATGGTTTTCACTCCTTCTGAATTATTAATCTGCTTGTAAAACTGCGTTTCACACTTGCCTTCATCCACAGGAACTTCAATCAGGTTCACTGCTCCTTTTTTTTTGCAGAAAACCTAAACGAGATTTTGCACACACCTGTACATGAAGATCCACCAGTATGACTAGAATTCAGAGTCCCACTGTCTTATTAAAAGCACGGTAAGATTGGGGGAAGCTGGGAGGCAGAATCCCAAAATCTAAACATATATGTATGTATACAGATATAAAACCAAACACACCACGGTTTCCACCACAAAATAAAGCTATTACTTGATACCAGTCGTCATTGTGCTTTAAATACCTCAATGTACTAACATCTGTGAGGACGAGTCTCATGTCATTTTGATATTAGGAGCATCACATGCCAAGAGATGCTTTCTTAACTGCACTTTTGGGAGAAATAATTGAATAAAACCCCTTCTCTGGCAGTGTAAAATATTTGGCTCAGCCTTGAGCGCGTCTCTTCTGGTGCTGTGGTTACTGTTACTGTGTCTGCCTTCGTCCTGTGCTGGCTTCAGCCGCACTTTAACAGGGAACAGTCTGACCGCAGAGATTGCACAGATATCCTAATGTTGTCAACTGCTACCTTCACAGATGGGAGTGTTGTGTTTCATCTGGTGCGTCTCTGTACCGATGAATGAGTGCACGCGTGCCAGGTTTTCTGCATGGTTTGAAACACGTGCGGCATAAATATGGTGGAGTGGCTCCACCATTGTCCTGATGTCCTCACGTGCACGTATGTGCCGATGTGTGCAACGTCTACAGAACATGTGTAATGGAGACTGATGGCGGATGGTCCCCAGATCGGCCTGCGGTGTCATCTTCTCTTTCTGATGGTAAAAAGCAGGCGGATCTTTGCACACCATGCAAGCAATTAAACCGATTTTGGCAGAGTCCCCGTTGTGAAACTGTCGTGCACACAGTGCATTTGGTGTATTTTAATACGGCGCACTGTGCATTTCATCAGAGGCCTCATAAGAGCACACTGGCAGATGGTGCTGGCCGATGGACACTGTCCCAAACTCATCCATTTTCTCTGTGGCTTTCATGATTTTATCTTAGGGACCAAAGGAAACAAAAAACTGAACCATACTGTACTCCAAAATTCAACTAATATCTCACAAGCAAAACAAACCCAACTGAAACACAGTTCTTAGGTATTTTTTACAATGAGGTGTCCACAGGTACATCTGCAGTTAAATCTAGAGCCCGACCGATATATCGGCCGGCCAATATTATCGGCCGATATAAGCCCTTGTCAAAGTACTCACTATCGGCCGAAATTTTGCAGATAGAACGCCGATAATTTCTCATAAACAGAACAGTTACTGAAATAAAGTTTGTGTCGGCAATGTAAAATGTCCTTCCACCGTTTGTCCAGTAGATGGAGCTCTGACTCCATTCAACTGAGAGCTGCTTACACCCCTGCTTAAATGTGTTAATCACCGGCCCCCGTAGTTCGCCGTCACACTGCACTGATTGGCTGACAAAAGCATACAAGTAAGTTTATAAGGATGTTTTTTGTAATAACTTTGCGATTACATTCACCCCACATTTCTCCCATTTCAATTCAACTCAGTTTGATTAACTCAGTTTATGTAGTAATGTGTCAAATGTGCTTCATTGTATCGGTCACGCTTTTTATTAAGCTCACGTTGCGTAGACATTATTTCTAGCATGACAAACTTTCGTTTACTGCTAAGAGGTTGAAACATTCAGATTCACTGGTCATCCAGAAGGGTTCTGGAAATTACTGCCGTTCGCCATTAACCCCCTGGGGCCAACGCCGTCGTTTATGACGGCTGGGACCAAGCTTTACTAAACTGTAAATAACTTTTTAATGATATGAGATAGAAACTTACTCTTTTTTTGCTGATAAGTTAACTCCGCAGACTTTCGATCCACCATTGGCCATCTTGGTACTCCTCATAGAAGATGTGTGATAACGTGCGCAATGTGAGTGTCCAATCAGAATTGGTTCTCCATCACATGGTTTTCCAAAATCCAATTGTAGGGCAGATTTACCTCATGTGAAATGGCAAAGATCGTTTTCAGGAGTGATATCTTACTAGTTGGCCCGTTTGAATAGCCCCCTAACTGCTCCAATTGCATTTTTGCATTTTTTGAACTTGAAAATTCTTCTCTGTTATAAATTTAATCAATATGAGGACAAAGCTTCAGCTTTTAGCTCATACCTTTTTTGTTAAGAATCCAAAAAAGAACATTTTATTCATTTAAAATAAAAAAATTGGCTGATTTATCGGCTATCGGCAAATCAGCCGATTTATCGATTATCGGCATTTTTTTCATCCAAATATCGTTATCGGCATCAGCCTCAAAAAATTCATATCGGTCCGGCTCTAGTTAAATCTGTGAAGGTACTGTAGAGATGATAAGTACAGGTTATTTTATACACTGAGTTATGGTGGCTCAGGTCAGATCTGAAGTATGATTTGGTGTCAATACATCCACAATACTACAGCACCAACTAGGCATCCATTCTAGTACACAATTGGTCCATCTTCACCTCTAGAATGTAATCATCTATCTGCTGCAGCCAGGTGAAATGTGGGTGTACCCTTGGCTTTTTCCAGACGCTGAAGTCTTCAACACTGAGGCACCTACATGCTGGATCATGCTCGGAAAAATAAGCCATATGGCCAAAAATCTTGTAGCCGATGTTCCCTCACAATGCAAGTGATATTATTCATTAACACAAAGTCATTCCATTGGTACCCAAGGATCCTCCAAAGAGACCCAGTAGCAAAAACATCCGGTTGTTGCCTTAGGTCATAGGTTACCAGCAAAGTCTCACAACCACACAGTTAAGACAGGAAGTACTGTCAGACCAAACACCTCTAACCGGTGACCTCATGACTCCATAAACTCTTCCCAGGCGTTTCTCAGCAACTCAAAGACATGAATATCACAAGTGAATTTCTCTACGGCTTCCACACAGATACACTTCTGTCCAGGAAGTCACAGAAAGGCTGGATCTCAGTTTTGATCCAAGCCAATCACAAACCCAGACACTCTATCCATTTCCTTTGTGCATTTTGGCTCCCTTCACATTAAAAGGTTCATTAATTTCACTTTCCTGTCATTAGCACTTTCACATTTTATACTCCACTGACCCATTCACCACTCCTTACTGAAAAAGTGAAAGTTCAGCTCACGGTCAGTGATATCAAAGGAGCATCTCAAATGCAAACTTTGTTCAAAGATTTTTACACAATTGAAACAGTTACTTGATCAAAACTGTTAAAATATTTTTCTGCAGACTGTATATAGTTGAATTCTTGCAAAATCTCTTTCAACAGAAACTGTACATTTTAAAAAAGGTCAGACTTGTACAACAGACAAATACGAACATTTGTTGGAAAAAATATACACAAATTTACAGACAAATATTACTGAAAATATAACATTTATTAATGTTTTCACTGCTATTTGAGGTACTGATGAGATTTACAGTCACTAAACTGCCCAACATTTTGACATCCATGCTGTTTGATTTGACTGATGAAATTTGAACAAATCCGTTTAGACACCAACTACAGCCCATTAAACAGGCTGCTCAAGAGAACATCAGCAGCACTGTTTGCAGAGTCTGACGGAGGAGAATTATGGCTCGTCTTAACTGCTCTGTGCAAAAAAAAAAACCTACACTGAACTTTCTCTAAACTCACAGTTAACGAGTGTTATTGTTCCTCATCTGGCAAACTGCTACACTCACTTTCAAGAAAGGTATTTTAAAAATTTGGTCCAACTTGTATTTCCTTAAGAAGTGATATAACTTGGCGAGGTGAGGCACGCAAGAAAGCCTGACAATAAAGAAAAGGCCTCTCCAGTGGACCTGATGGAGATATACATACTGACAGCTCTGTGTGCGTGTGTGTGTAGTATTCATATGTAGACTCATTTTAATCAACAATGTTTTACAAGCACATGGACGTGATCACAGACAGGTAAATAAAAGAGGAATGTGGGCGCAACAAGGCTGTAAAACCATGAAGGAATGTGCTTTCACTCTTTAATGAGGTTAATCAAACCAGCGAGGCATGAAGAAAGAAGCCTCTTCATGCACGAGACAAAGCAACGAGCAATAAAGGAATGAAGAAGATGGCAAAATGAAAAATATCTGCTGGTCAAACTGGGGCAAAATTTTGTTATCAATCGTGTGACGCGTAGCCGTGCCGTCTGCAGTGTGTTCCAGGCGTTCCATCAGTCAGGTGCCGATATCACAGCTATGGCTTGGGGGCCTCACTGGTGACATTATGGTGCACAAAATTGTGCCACATAAGTGCACAAAATGAGACCATGTGTCTGTACGCACAGCACGTGTTTTGCATTTATGGAGGGGTGGACTTGGTTCATGGTGTATGAAATATTTAGCAATATTTTGGTGCAGAAACTGCAATTATATTTAAGTCTGTATGGTGATGAAAAACATATTACACAGTAACCACTTGATTGTTTTTTTTTACTTTCACGTTTGATGCTCTGTGTGCTTCTTACCCTGTGTGCTGCGAGACAATGCTGCTGGAACTTCAATTAGCCTGAGGGTGTCTTCCCAAGGGATTAATAAAGTTCTATCTAATCTAATCTAATATGCAAGACGGGGGCCACACACAAAATTTGCTGTAATTCTGACACCATTAAACAAATCTGTAAGTACTGTATTGTTTCAGATATAAGACTGCTTTTATTCCCCCCTTAAAAATACATCTGAATAAGGTGGTGTCTTATATCAGGGTCTAGACTTTTACATGTCAATACATCTGTAACAGCAGGTAGCACCAAACACTCATGTGCCCCACAGGACTGATGTGACCTGTTTCTCTAACGTTCTATGGAAGGAGTTGGACAGAATCTAAATGTTGCTGATGAGTGTTGAGTAGTTTTAAAATCTTCATATGCATTTTAAGATTGTTGTTAGCAGTTTATTATTATTAGAGAAACAAAAGCGACAACTAGCTCTTTTCTATGAAAATGCTGGAATGAAGCGCTCTGCAACAGCAAGGCAGGGATTTTCTGACACAAAGCAAATGTTAAATTAACACTGACCTTATACAAAGGAGATGCTATGATGCAAACTTTAAACTCATGGTGATATATGCAGCAGAGTCATCAAGCAATTTTCAAGCAGCCATGAAACATGTTGTGACAGTGTACTGCCTAAAGCTGGTGAGCCCAAACCACCATCTTAATTAAAATTGATAATAATCAAGAAAGCTTACTGTGGTTGTAAAAACACCTCGTTCCAAGACATTGACAGGCAAGTGAGTTAATAAAAAAATAGAAAAGAAGGGCTCCCCATTTTTTTAATCCAGTGGGGGGTTGCCAATATGGTAATTGCCCTTAAAGTGTGTACTTTATGCTCACATTGATGATTTACTTCCATTATAAAACAAATATACACAAAATATACTTTGCAGAATAATTGTTCATTCATTAATTTTCTGAACCTGCTTAGTCCAGTTAAGGGTCAAAGGGGCTGAAGCCTTTCCCATTGGTCTTTTGGCAAAGGCAGGGAGGAGACAGGCCAGCCTTTTCCAGGACCGACATATATAGTGCATAGACAAACATTCACACGCTCATTCAAAGCTAATGTCAATAACCTGGATGTCTTTGGAGGTGGGAGGAAGCCAGAGCACTCCCCCAAAATGGGGAGAACATGCAAACTCCTTACAGAAAAGACCAGGACTTGAATCTGGGACCATCTTGCTGTGAAGCAACTGTGCTAACCCCTAACCCACCAACCACCAACGTAAAATCTGTGTCTTTGTAACCGAGGCCAAAATATGGCCATTGGGTATTGTGAAGACTTTGCGTCTGTCCGTCCGTCTGTCTGTGCTCAGCATAACTCCAGTCCTATTACTGTCAGGGTCTTCAATCATCATCATCATCATCATCTATTTTATTTGAGCAGAGGATAAGAAATACAGAAAACAGAAAAAACAAAAACAAAAAAAAAACAGAAAATTTAACAATAACATAAAAAACAAAAAAACTGAATTTACTATTAACTCAGGACATTGAATCTGCTCAAAAAGGAGTGGGAGGAAGAAAACTTATTTAATCCCACCCCTTTATTCAAATTTAACATAAAGTGCATAGCTGCTTCCCGTCAATTAGATAGAAAATTAAGAAAATAATACATTTAAATACTTTTAAATTCCCACAATAGATACCAACAGCAGCAAGAAAACAATACCAGTATAATAAACAAGCGACAAGCACATACCAACAACGGTAAGAAATCAACGATACCAGTTATGGCAAAGAAAACAAACATATGATGCTCATACCAACAATGGTAAGAAAACAACAATACCAATTACGGTAAGAAAGCAAACATATAAAAAACATACCAACAATGATAAGAGACAACAATACCAATTATGATGAAGAACCAAACATATGAAAGAAAGAAACATATAATGCACAAACCAACAATTGTGATACAGAGTCATGAGCCATGAATGTAAAATGGCTTTTATTGTTAAGTCTCAATCATTCTATACCGATCCCAGACCCTCTGTTTACAATGTGACTTGAATTCATGAATGCTTTGGCATTGCTTGAGTCTGACGTCCAAACCATTCCATAACTTTGCTCCACAGACAGACACACAAAAAATTTTCCGAGTGGTTCTAACTTTTAATAATGTGAATTTGGCAAAACCTCTAAGATTATGAACACACTCTTTAACTGAGAAGAACTTTAGAATGTTACTTGGCAGTGATTTGTTAAATACCTTAAATAAAATCTGTAATGTAGAATATTTTACAAGATCATGAAATTTAAGCAATTTTGATTGCATAAAAAGATTATTGCTATGTTCTAAAAATCCAACTTTATGTATGATCCTTATTGCTCGTTTTTGTAGTATAAATAGTGGTTGTGTTGAACATTGATAGTTGTTACCCCACACTTCAACACAATATGTTAAGTATGGGAGAACTAAAGAACAGTATAATGTACGGAGTGCATTATGATCAAGAAATTGCTTTACCTTATTCATAATAGAGAGGCTTTTTGAAATTTTCATTTTTATGTGTCTGATGTGGGCTTTCCATGTTAATTTACTGTCTATTATTACTCCTAAAAATTTGTTTTCAGCTGAGTTTTCAATTTGGACACTGTCTATACATATTTGTAATTTAGATTTAACCTTATAATTACCAAATATCATTGCTTTTGTTTTATTTAAATTTAATGATAATTTGTTACTGTCCATCCATTTTTTATTTTACTTAGTTCGTCATTTACAGTATTTATAAGTTCATTGTAATTATCACTACTGTAGAATATATTTGTATCATCAGCGAATAATATTAGTTTCAGTGATCTAGATGCATTAAAAATGTCATTAATATACATATTAAACAATTTGGGACCCAACACTGCCCCCTGGGGGACACCACAAGCAATGCCAAGACATTCAGATTTGTAATTTCCCATTTCCACGTATTGGACCCTATCTGTAAGATAACTTTTTATCCAATTTCCTGCAACTCCTCTGATACCATAATTCTCTAATTTGTTGATTAAAATTGAATGGTTAATTGTATCAAATGCTTTTTTAAGATCAATGAATATTCCAACAGCATATCTTTTTCTGTCCAATGCATTAGTAATTTCTTCTATTGCCTCAATAACAGCCACTGAAGTGGTTCTTTTCTTTCTAAAACCATATTGACCTTCGTTTATTAACTGATATTTTTCTATGAATTTTTCCAAACGAGAGTCAAACAATTTTTCTAGGATTTTTGAAAACTGTGGGAGTAAAGAAATTGGTCTATAATTGGTAAAAATATGTTTGTTGTCATTTTTGTACAGTGGTATAACTTTTGCAATTTTCATTTTTTCCGGAACACATCCAGTTTGGAATGACAAATTACAGATATAGGTCAGAGGTTTTGAAATGTTGTTGATGACTTTTTTGACTAATACCATGTCTATATCGTGACAGTCTGTAGACAGTTTGTTTCTGCATTTATTAACAATGTCTTTTATTTCCTGTTCATTTGTTGCTGAAAGAAAAATTGAATTTATGTTTCTTTTTATAGTTTCATTAGACTGCTGAATTCCTGGATTTGGGATTTCAGCTGCCAAATCAGGGCCAACATGTACAAAAAATTTATTAAAACCATTCACTATATTATTCATGTTGTAATCATGAACATTTTTATCAATAAAATAATCTGGATATCTTGTATTGGAAGATCCTGGTTTAATTAGGTTGTTCAAAATGTTCCAAGTTTCTTTGATGTTGTTTTTATTTTTTTGTAGAATTTCATCATAGTACAACTTTTTACTTATTCGGATGACTTCTGTTAATTTGTTTTTATATACTTTATATCTTATTTCAGCTTCTTTTGTTTTTGAATTAATAAATTTTTTATAAAGGCTGTTTTTTTTTTGCAGGCTTTTAATATTCCTTTAGTTAGCCAAGGACATTTATTGTATCTTTTATTTTTATAGTATTCTTTAAGGGGACAATGCTTTTTATACAACGTGCAGAAAATATCTATAAAATTGCTATATGCACCATCTACATCTGACTCACTGTAGACTGTACTCCAGTCTTGTATACTTAAACTGCTGTTGAAGGCATTTATTGTTTCTTCTGTTCTTATTCGTTTATGGACTACTTCTCTGTCATGATTAGTTTTTTTTAAGGTCACAGTCATAAACAATAAAAACAGGTAAGTGATCAGTGATATCAATTTCACAGGGAACAATCTTGGGACACAGACCTTGGACAAGTTCAAAGATGGCTAACCTTGACCTATTTTAAGAGGTGAAAAGGTCACATTCTGTTTCCTATTTTTATGCTCATACGGCCGAGGGTATTTTAGCACTGCGCTAAATTTAGTCCTTTTCCAGGAAAATGTGCACTTCAGGTGCTTCACAATTTACTAAACATGTGCATCAGCTGATTATGCAGTTTGTCTGTGGAACTACAATGGATTGTTGGGTGTTGTAATTACACACCATCAATTCACATCATCTGTAACACACTCACTAATAAACAAGCATAGAACACAGTACAGTACACGCTGTTCTGTCTCAGCTCTGTCCACCTTATGGGGAGAAAACAACAATAACAAAAAGATTTCCTGACAGACAAAACTGAGGGCGTCAAAACAAGACTCACCAAACATCTTTGTGTCCTGACCTATTGCACTATCCCAGTGAATTCAAGCATGTGTGCACACTCCAAGTTCAGCGTGTGAGCAAAAACAGGTTCTCATGTGTTGGAGTCTGCATGCGTGTGTGTTCCCATAAGCATCACAAACACCCGCTGCACACTTCAAGTCAAATATCTGTTTCATAACATGTTCCGGGAAAACATCTAAGGTTGCGACCTCTATCACCTCTATCTGTGGGGTTTGTGTGTACTCACCAGATATCATCTCTTGTCTTTTATTGCTCCGTTTTATAGTAGGCGGCTGCAGATTTACCTGCCAGACAACACACGTATGCCCCCCACCCCCCCAAACCTGCTGACGGCTCAGCCAGTCAGACAAAAAAGATAAAACAGCAAGGGCACCCAGAGTACATACCTACACCTAGACCCAAAATAATGACCATGCAATGGTGAGTCCAGACATCCCCGTCTACAGTCACGTACTCCAGCGTCTCCTGGAGCACCTTAAGGTGCTCCCACCTCAGATGAAACATATAATCCCACCGGAGTGTTGCGGGCCTACCTCGGAGTCTCCTCTCAGCTGAATGCTCAACATTTTGGCCATGTGGCGTGTTTCTCAATGCATGATCCAGCACGTGTATGCCGTGAGTGTTGAGGACCGCAGTGACTGGAGAATTTAGAGATATGGGGATGGACCGGTTGTCTAAGTAAAGTAAGTAAAGTAAAGTAAGTAAAGTAAAGTAAAATTTATTCCCATAAGACCCATCTTGGGGTAAGTGAGAAACACAACATATGTACAATCAACGACCGTAGTCAAGTACGTGTTGATCAACACAGAACAAACAATAATAAATAAATATATATTACCGACGTTTAAATGTAAAGCACAATCTCTTGACAAAATTTTGCAAGATTACGCTGGGAAAGAATGTCTTCTGACTTAAATAGCATGTCCATCTTATACACATTGGGTCTTGACCTGATATGTGCAGGTAGGTATCCATTTCTTCCTACCCTAAAATGACTACAATCAAATAGGCCTGGGTGGCTGCTATGCAGGACCAAAGGAGCTTCTGTAGTGTCATGGATGCACAACACCAGTGCATGCTCCCAGAACTGATCTGTTGACTGTTCACGTCAGTTCCACAGGTACAGATCGTTTGAGGAGATGACGAAAAGGTCCTACCATAACCACCACCTCAGGAGTAACTCGGTCAGTGTCAAAGATAAGACGAGTAACATCACAAAAAATGCTTCAGGTGAATTTTCAAGCTTCTAAAGTGGAACAACAACGCAACAATGTTCATCCCAGGATTTGTTCCCATGATGGAGATGCTGTGTCTGAGCGTGACCTCTCTGTGAGCCGAGCAGTGACTCAGGTGTTTTTCCCTAAGTGTGTGGGTGTGTGGGAAAGAGAGAGAGAGAGAGAGATCACGTACAGTAAATGCCTGTGAGTGTGATTCCCGCATAGGTACTGAACCCTATGCAATCCTGTTTGTTTGTATGGGGAATAACTGTATGAGAGATTCAGGTGTCAGGTTTACCCGCCGATCAACCCAAGCTGGGAATGATCTCGTCTCAGCAGGGGAAGCCAAAACTGCTCCTCTGTGTCTGTGTGCATTTCTAACCCAGAGATGACTCACAAATCCATCTGGAGCCCAGATGCAGGATCGAAAACTACTCTCTTTCCCATTGCTGTTAGTTCCTTTAGTTAACCCCTGATCTTTGACCTTTAAGTTCTGCCAAGGGTGTGTGTGTCTTCCTGCTGGAGTAAATGGAGAGGTTGTGACCTTTCACAGAGGTCGTGAACTCTCCCTCAGTGACCCTCTGAGTTCAAGTTCACTAATTGGCCTTTTTCCCTGTTAAGCACCCTCAAGCTTTTGTTCCACTTTCTCAGCTCCACCTCTTTCCTCCCTCATGTTGCATGATTGCCGGATTCTCAAAATGTGGACAAACATCTTAAATTGCAACACAAATTATTTTAGTCTCCTTGTTGCATCATTTTCTGTAGGAAATATATAATCATAATATATGAAATGTAACACAAAATAATGAAATTTTAAATTTCCATCAAATTTTACTTTAACTTAGATTGGTTCAAGTCGTGGCTCTTACAATAGATTAAAAATACAAATCTTACATTATTTATTTAATTTTATTCTGCTTTGCGTAAACCAAATAAAGTCTGAAAAGGGCCGATCACATGTGGAAAATGGCCCATTACTTCAGACAACGAAGGGCCATGAGCCCATCCCTTCCTTTTGAAATCTGAATCAGCGATTTATGATATTTTATTGTTTTTTCACATTTCCATTCCAATTTTGAATATTCTTGAGAATTAAAATTTCATTGCGCTTCAAAAAGGATGTATTTGCATTTTTATGCAATATTATTCTTATATCAACAGCATAAAATGGTCTCAAAATGATGAAGATAATATGTGATATTATCATTTATTGTCCAGTAAAATTTGTTATGGTGACAGGCCTACAAACCCCCACCACCAAACTCTGCCAACCACGACCAGATCCCCAAGTAACCACAGTAAAAACAAATCAAAGTGTGGGTTAAATCGTGATTCCTAGTCATCGGACCACAGATACAAACAATTGATTGTTGGATCAGAGAAGAATGATATATTGTCAGCATCACAGACTTCATAAAGTGCATCCAGAAGTCTTCTGCCTTCCCAGTAAAAAAGACGACCTCAGCACTTGACAGAATAGGTCTTGGGTAGGTCAATGTTCTTGCTTACAGATATTTTAATCTTTCATCTTTTGAACTTAAATAACGCAAAAGCTCCTGTTGTTTGTACTTGTTTTTATTTGACAAAAGTGTTTGTGTTATCAGCATATGTGTTAATTTTTTGTGGATTTAGAAATTGTGCAATGCTTAAAATCCAAACCAGCATTTGTAAATTATGGGAATGGGACAGGAAAAAAAATCATCTGTATTTAGTTTGAATTTGACAACTAAATGATATTCTTGATGTTTGGTTCCAACTAATTAAGCCTGTACTGTAATTTTAGTTATAATGCTTAATTCCTTAAAGGCACAGTGAGTTTCTAACATGGCTGGTGGAGCTGACTTTTCCTTGAACCAGCTCTAGATGTTCTTCAGAGAAACATGGCAGCACAAGAGAAAGCATGAAACAGAGCAAAAAGAAATAAATCTGCCAGGCAGATGTCTCCATTTCTTTTATAATACGTATGATGAGAGTCAGGAGATTCTCAAGAAATGTTTGTAGCTGCGGTGACTTCATATCCGTTTCATACGTTCTGAGGCTTTTCTTCCTGCTAACTGTCTAGCTGTCAACAAAACAAATTTATTGGTGCAGTCAAACAAAACAAGTGGGACCGGAAACTTGACAAATAATTACAGTAACTTACGTCACAACTACAAAGTTAATATTCTTGGAGAAATTAGTAACTGGGTAGTCACCGGCATTACCCAATGAACGTGCACGTGCACATTATTTGCTGTCAAACAAGCTGAATGAGCCAATTATTTAAGCCAGCTGTGCACAAAATAAAATTAACGGCCCAGATCACGAGTTAACAATTACCATTTGGTCCATAAGTATTTAGACAGTGATCATTCTCAAACATTCAGTTGTGTAATTAAGTATGAGTTTACCCAAAAATACTTGTGATTATTTTAAAAAAGTTACGGTAATCAGAAAAAAAAAAACAGTCACTGGATTTAAATTACGTGTTATTCTTCATTTCCAAGTAACTCAGGTTACTTGAAAATATTTCAACTTAACTTCTTGGGGTTTGAGTTGTGTTAACTTTGAGAATGACTGGTAAGAAGAAAAAAAAAAAAAAATTTCAGAAGACCCATTAAAACACAGGCTGTGCAGAAAGAAACAAGTCTCACCCTCATTTCTGAACTTCAGAGATAACAATAATTAAAACTACAAATTTAAAGTTAAAACATTAGAAAACTACAACAAATATTGCACAAGTTATATCAGTACATCAGTGATTTATCAGATTTTTCATTGTACTTTTCTACTGTACATCTGGTGTCTCCAACTGTCTGACCAATCGGTGCTTATCTCAAGAAACACCTTTTTGATTATTGATTTGATAAAATTTTTAATTTTGCTCTCTTTTTTTGATAGATTGTGACCAACCCCCCTTTTTTCTGCTTTCTGACTGAGTCCAGTCAGTGAAGGGGAGAAAAACTGGAATTGTACCTGAGTGTGAGTACGCCGGAAAAACCTGTAGATCACAGCATTATTCAGCCCAGTATCATGATTTTTTTGTGCCCGTCACAAAAAAGTGCCCCATTTTCATAACACGTTTTTTTCTTTTTGCTATTTATAATTGTACCCCTACTCCTAACTCCAACCATAACCATGGCGTAAGTGAGTCCCCTCCCCTAAACCTAACCATAACCCCCCATACCCCCGTCACAAAATGAAATTGTGACCCCGTCACAAAAAGTGGCCTGTTTTCATGCCCCCGTCACAAACTCATAGATTAATGTACTTTTCGTAATACCCCCACAAACTGCTGTTAGACCAGGTTGCACTATTCATCAAGAAATACTCAGGAATAAGCCCCTTGTGGTAATGTGCATTAATTACATCAGATGGAGGTTACACAGTGCGGCCATCTTATTCTAATCTTAATTAATTACTTCATCAAATCTTTTCTTTTTTCCTTCTTTGATTGTGCAGTGTAGTTCAAGTGGTCTTCCTGGGAGAACACAACTTGGCCGTGTCCGTCGAGAAATCCGAGCTCACTCCTGTACACAAATGCACTATTTCCCTTGCTGCAGTTTCATAAAACATTTCATCTGAAGGTTTACACAGTTTTTGACAGGTAGGGTACGTTCCAGGCCTCAAAACCAATCCAAAAAACAAAAAGGACGACGACCAACAAAAGGAAACCAAAGCAGACACTCAAGTGAGACACAACAACCAGATGCCGACACTTTGTGTCTTTAACCAAACTCACAGCGGTTTATTTATCTCAACAAAGGTGTTTATTTGGCTGCTGTGGGACAATAAACAAATAATCCTTCACGGAGACGCTTTGTCCAACCACGTGGCTGCATGGCGAACGGAAGTTAAACAAGCTCCGAACATGATCTGGCAGGATGCGCCACACTGAGGGGGCGGTTTGGGACTTGATACTGTTCATTTGGTTCCAAACAGGATGTTTTGGGGACTTAAAAATGTGAGTCAGTCAAACTCCGGGGTTTACAGCTTCCATGCATGTCGCCTGCACTAATAAATTAATTATACATATTATAAATAAATCAAGCATGATTGAAAATAATAAATAAACCAAGCACTAGTTTGGTTTCTGTTTTTCTTCACACACACACACACACACATCGGGAACATATTCCGTTGTGTGCAGAAAAGGTAACTGGGACAAAGAGGATGTAGTTTCTGTCCGACACTCTTGTCCGCAGAAGTCTTCAATAATGAAACAAAGTTGAAAGAGAAAACATGAGCGAAAACAGCCGTGTGGTTTCGAGTCAAGAATGAAACTAATTAAGGCTCCATGCTGATTAAAAAAATAATAAATGGTGAATGTGCATCATGTAACCACACCTAATCAGTTCGATCTCATTTTGTTTGAAGTTTGGAAATCTCGGAGAGCAAAGTCATGGTTTTATGCATTAAATACGATCACAATGATGATTAGGAATGTCCTCTAAGGTCTCTGTATCTCCGGCATGCTCGTGTTCTTGAGTTAAAAAGGTGGAACCGGGACTTGCGGAAGCTTCTCCGAGTACATCGATGACACACCGGTTCGACTTTCCCAAGAAGGTCGTTTTGTTTGTCACATTTGAGAATCTAGCAGCAGCCTTGTTAAAAAAAACTACCAAGGGACCATATTATTCCTATTAAAATGAAACACTAATCAAACGGAGCTGTTACTCATTCTTACTCTGAAAGTCATACAACGTCTTGCATGCCACATCATTCTGAGTGAATTATTTCAGTTCCGCGTTGGGTTGGCCAATCATCGCTAACAAATGTTCACGCCAAGCTGCTGACAAACTCTCCGACTCCCTTTTTGGACATCCTGTAAGAACTCTTGGTTAGTCATCAGCAGAAAATGCTTCTCAAATCCTTAACGTTTTACCTTTATATCCATCTAAACTTCGTTTTCCCTTAGTATTCTACTTTAATAGCCTTAAGGCCAAAAACAATAACGGGGACATGATGGTTAAACAAACCACACCACTAATAATGTTATTTTATAAATCTATTTTTCCCGGGAAGGCTGGCTGAGCACAAGCCTTCATGTTCTTTTTCAGACATATTCTACGTTTACAAGCTGAACTGAACACGCGTCAGTAAGTTCAGACATACTTCTACTGGGAAAACTAAACACCTTCAACGACAGCACCTTGAGTTGTGAAGGAAACGCGTTTCTTTCTGCTTTATCTGATCTTTATTTCATTCAAATTCTCTTTAGGTAAGAGCCCAAAATCACTTTAGGCTGCAGTCTCAATATCTTTTTTTGTACTGTGAAATTTCTGGACCAAATCTAACTCCAATGCAAGTAAAGCAATCACCCATGGTGGCCAAATAAATCGTTGCAAGTGCAAAATAAACTTAAAACAACAAAACAGTGTCTCTATAGCGTGAATTACTGGCTGGTGGGAGTCACTGCAACGCACTTCAAAAAGCCTCTGGAGTTCAAAAAGCATTTGCCCTCTCAATAACCTCTTACCCTCTCTTCTCCTTTGTTTCGTCACCACTCCTTTACCTTTTAACCCCTTCTTACCTCTCTATACCCTACTTACTTAATCCCCATTTCATCTTTCACACCAATATGCCACCATTGGCCCATCCATGTGATTCTCCATAAATACTCCCATCCTTCTTGTCTTGATCTTCCTTTGCTGTCTCGTGTTAACGTTTAACAGCGAGCCAGCAGAATTACACAAACTGTTTCTCAGAGATGATAGAGAGAATCCAAGAGAAAAGAGGTTCAGAGTCTAAAGAAATGAAGAAATGACTGAAACATACGTGAGTGTTCACAGGATGGATAGAGCTCTAGTTTAAATAAATGACAGCCATTAAAGATACAGGAGATATAAACAGCTTGATACACTGAAGAAGACACATTTCTGATATATTCAAGAAAGCTATTGAGATGAATGTAAGGATGGAGTTCCAGCCATATGTGGGGCGGGGTGGGGGGTGGGTGACAATGTGTTATTCTGGAGAAAAGAAAACAGTCAAACTGTTATGAAACTAAAGAAGTTCTTGACAAAATAATATCAGAATACGAAAGTTGGAATTATTCTGTTTTACATCAATGCCTTTATTGGCCAGCACAAAAGAAATATGTCACAACAACATGACTGATCATATAAATGCTTCAAAATATCACAGCATATAAAATACAACTACGAGTTAAAACATGGTTAAGAACTTGAATCTGTCTTCTGGTCACATTTTTCCTCCAAAACTGTGAATATGAAGGAATATGGAGGAATATTTTGTGGACTGATGAGAGTAAAATTGTTCTTTTTGGGTCCAAGGGCCACAGACAGTTTGTGAGACGACCCCCAAACTCTGAATTCAAGCCACAGTTCACAGTGAAGACAGTGAAGCATGGTGGTGCAAGCATCATGATATGGGCATGTTTCTCCTACTATGGTGTTGGGCCTATATATCGTATACCAGGTATCATGGATCAGTTTGGATATGTCAAAATACTTGAAGAGGTCATGCTGCCTTATGCTGAAGAGGACATGCCCTTGAAATGGGTGTTGAAATGGCCTCGCAGATGTGAAGAAATCATGAAAAACTGTGGTTATATAACTAAATACTAGTTTAGTGATTCACAGGATTGCTAAAAAAGCAGTTTGAACATAATAGTTTTTAGTTTGTAGCGTCAACAGCAGATGCTACTATTATTGTGAACACCCCCTTTTCTACTTTTTTTTTTTTACTAACAGTCCAATTTCATAGCCTTAAGAGTGTGCATATCATGAATGCTTGGCCTTGTTGGATTTGTGTTGGATTTCTACTGAATCTACTGGTACCTTGTTTCCCATGTAACAATAAGAAATATACTCAAAACCTGGATTAATCTTTTTAGTCACATAGCACTACTATTATTCTGAACACTACTGTACACAAGAAAAAAACGGTGTAAGCACACTGCTGTTGTAGTGGCCATGCAGCCAGTTTTTGAAAATGCAAAAAATTAATGACAAAACCTAACACATGTAAACCTGATGTACATGTATGTGCTGCTCGCTCTGTGGAAATCTCTCATTCAAATTACCTGTCGCTGTAACTTTTGTTGCCTCTTTTGCTCTCTCTTACACATACATCCCGTATCTCACCTTGTTGATGGTGAAACCATTCCATATCGGGGTTAGTCAGAGGGAAAAATAGTCATTCCTTTGGACAACCCTTGTTAAATGAAGAAATACCTCCAGCACTAAAAGTGCACTTAGGTTACACTTCTAACACCCCACCAGACAACATATAATTTTCTGGGTTATTCAGAGTTCAGTCTAAAGTGCCAAAACACTGTAAAAATCTGTCCCGTGATTGGTGTTCATCATGTTGGAGACAGTTACAGAGGCCAAAAGCTAGAGTGAAGTTTGATACTATTTGGGTTTGGAACTGCATATAAATCACCGATATGAACAGCGGACCACAATGGCTCACTTTAAAACACATAAACTGTACAACAGTGGTGAACTCGGGTGGAAATACACTCACAATACTTGTTGTTTAGCAGAAAAGGCTTTATCGCAATACATTTGTTATGGCTTACAGTCTCTTGGGTGAGGACACAAATTCAGACCGCTTCAAGAAGAAGGAAATTCTGCCCAAAAACACACAGAGACTAATCTGCTAGTTTTGAGAGGATCCTCAGTTCAATAAACTGTCAGACACATAACTCAATTAAATATATCAGGTCCAACTGTCGCTACACGCACCAATATGTCAACATTTCTGTGAATTATCAACAAGGGGAGCTTAAAATTTCTCATAAATTTGAAAATGTTAAAGTTCAAATACTAAATTTTAAGGCCAGGGCTGAAGTAAGCCAATAGGTGTCCAATATTTAACAGTGTAAGAATGCTGTATTTTAGCAAGGTGAAGTAGACGCCAAGCAGGGATTCTCAATGAACCCAACCCATTTTCGCCTGTTCTACATGCAGAGAGCAGTTATTAATCATACTATCGCAAGAGTTCACTTATGTCTTGTGAAATGTTATTTATGAGATGGATGTTGAAAATTTAAAGAAAAATCAGGGTTTCATCTGTTAAAGATTTGTTTATTTGGCTCTCTAATTTAGCCACAAGTTGTTTTAATTGGCACACTGCATCCAAGGGTAACATGTATCTCAAACAGGACAGATTTTGATAAAATGTTGTTGTTGTAATGCTTGTTGAATTGGGTAAGAACCCCAACCAGCCTCACAATTCATCCTTTCATTTGTTTTTGCTTTATTTATATCAGGGAGGCAGATTCTGCCTTCAACTATTTTTTTAAAGACCCACTTTATGATGTCTAAACAGTGTTGCCAACAGTTACTTTGAAAAGTTACTTTATTAGTTACTTTTGTAGGCACTTGATACATTTACTTTATACAGTTAGTTCATTAAGGGCTTTATGCAGTTACTTTATTAGCAGCTGCCAACAACTTGTAACTAATAAGTAATGTAACTAATAAGGTAACTAGTAATCTAACTTGATTACTCTTAAGACTGAGTAATCAGCAAAGTAACTATTAGTTACTTTGCTGATTACTCAATCTTAAAAATAACCAAGTTAGATTAATAGTTACTTTATTAGTTACATTCAGCAGCTGCCAACAAGTTGTCCACAGTTGTTAATGAAGTAACTGTATAAAGTAACTAAAATGTAACTGTAAGAAGAAACTAATAAAGTAACTTTTCAAAGTAACTGTGGCAACACTGGCTCTAAAGTGTTCCGCTTCTGATTTTAAACTGAAAACCAAATTCAAAAGCAATAAAAGACAAACACATGCATTTAAGAATCTTCATTTGTAATCCAGAGATTAATATGATATGCTCTGCTTGAAAAAATGTCAATGTCTACATTTTTAAATATTTGTAAAACTGCAAAGGGAATTCCCTCTGTGATCACAAGCCAAAAATAAAAAGCAAAAATGAACCACCTTTCCCTATTAGAATCCAGTATTCAAGTTTGATTGACTAAAATTTAAAAAAACACACAGTGTTGGAAACATGAGCAGAAATGACCCCAATGATATTTTTATTGATCGTTTAAGGGAACACGCAAAGGCTCAATGATAAATCCCTAAAGGCCAATGCAAGTTCCAAAGGTTTGATATTAAAGACTTTCTGCTTTAAAAGTGAAACACTGAACATCTGTGAAATCAATAAAGTGAATATCTGTACTATCTGTAAGAAAAATAAAAATATTAAAATGATGTTACAGATATGGTGCTTGCACTCAAAGGAAAACGTGATACGTCTTTAAAAAGCTGGTCTGAAACAGAGCCAGCAACACCGTCTTTAAGAGTTTTATGTGTCACGCAAGGTTCCGGGCTGTAGTTTGTTGCAGGTTCCAGAGTTTTGATGTAAAATCAAAGAAACCAGAGCTACCACATCTGCTTCATACAATTTATTATTTTCCATTTCCACTTCAAAAACTGATGGTCATATCCAGGGACATTCTGAGCGGCCACATTAATGTTTGTAAGATGTTGACAGGGCGCAGTGGAAAACACGGGGATCAAACTTGTGACCTTCTGACTGTGGGATTGGGTTCGATTTGTCACTCCGTACTGCAGGTTTTCCACTGTTCTATCCCAAAAGTTAAAATATGTGGGAGGACGTTTTGGTATCATGCCACAGCCACACTGGATTTTGACTTTGATCCTCTTTTGTGCTCTGCGTATGGAGACCAAAATGTATTTTGATAATATGTACTCATCAGGTACGGTCGAGCTGTTACCGGGAACAATGCAACCTTTTCATATTACCCGTTTGTGTAGAATGATTAGCTCCACATTGGAAACGTGACAGCAGCTCAGCTTCCAGCCCTGTTCATTTTGCTTGAATGCAAATAAATTTTGTATATTAAATAAGGGAAATTAAGTTTCCAGTTGGATTGGATAGCAACACACGGGGTAGGAAGCACACAGACTATCAAAAGTAAAAATAAAAAACAATTTGCAAAATGTAAATACAAATATAAATACCAGAAATACTGCCTGCTGGCTACGATTGTTCCTCTCATTCCTGTCCTCTGTCTTCCTGTTAGTCCTCGTCCTCCTGAGTGAGGAGTTGTACAGTCTGATGGCCTGAGGGACAAAGGAGTTGTTCAGTCTGTTGGTCCTGCACTTGGGAAGGAGCAGTCTGCGGCTGAAGCAGCTCCTCTGGTTGCTGATGATGGTGTGCAGAGGGTGACTGGTATCATCAATAATGTCCAGCAGTTTGTTCAGTGTTCTGTTCTCTGCCACTGTCACCAGAGAGTCCAGCATCATACCAACCACAGAGCCAGCCTGCCTGATCAGTTTGTCCAGCCTGGATGTGTATTACCAATTCTTCGAATGTCCACACCACCATAATGTTTTACTTTAGTTTAACCATTACTGTATTTTCCGGCATACGAGGGCTGTCAATAAAGTAACGGTCCTTTTTATTTTTTTCAAAAACTATATGGATTTCATTCATATGTTTTTACGTCAGACATGCTTGAACCCTCGTGCGCATGCGTGAGTTTTTCCACGCCTGTCGGTGACGTCATTCGCCTGTGAGCACTCCTTGTGGGAGGAGTCGTCCAGCCCCTCGTCGGAATTCCTTTGTCTGAGAAGTTGCTGAGAGACTGGTGCGTTGTTTGATCAAAATTTTTTCTAAACCTGTGAGACACATCGAAGTGGACACGGTTCGAAAAATTAAGCTGGTTTTCAGTGAAAATTTTAACGGCTGATGAGAGATTTTGAGGTGATTCTGTCGCTTTAAGGACTTTTCACGGTGCGAGACGTCGCGCAGCGCTCTCAGGCAGCGTCATCAGCCTGTTCAAGCTGAAAACCTCCACATTTCAGGCTCTATTGATCCAGGACGTCGTGAGAGAACAGAGAAGTTTCAGAAGAAGTCGGTTTCAGCATTTTATCCGGATATTCCACTGTTAAAGGAGATTTTTTTAATGAAAGACGTGTGGACGGATCCGCGCGTCGGGACGCAGCCGACGCGGTGCGGCGGCACAGGAAAAACACCTCCGTGTTGATAACCATTTGTAAAATCCAGGCGGCTTTTGATGGCTTTCAGTGGAGTGAGTATATGAGAAATTGTTTAACAGGCAGGACATGTTCCAACTTGTCCTTAAGGCTTTCAACAGAGGTGTTTTTCCTGTGGCGGAGCGTCGCGGCGGCTGCGTCCCGACGCGCGGACCCATCCGCACGTCTTTCATTAAAAAAATCTCCTTTAACAGTGGAATATCCGGATAAAATGCTGAAACCGACTTCTTCTGAAACTTCTCTGTTCTCTCACGACGTCCTGGATCAATAGAGCCTGAAATGTGGAGGTTTTCAGCTTGAACAGGCTGATGACGCTGCCTGAGAGCGCTGCGCGACGTCTCGCACCGTGAAAAGTCCTTAAAGCGACAGTATCACCTCAAAATCTCTCATCAGCCGTTAAAATTTTCACTGAAAACCAGCTTAATTTTTCGAACCGTGTCCACTTCGATGTGTCTCACAGGTTTAGAAAAATTTTTGATCAAACAACGCGCCAGTCTCTGAGCAACTTCTCAGACAAAGGAATTCCGACGAGGGGATGGACGACTCCTCCCACAAGGAGTGCTCACAGGCGAATGACGTCACCGACAGGCGTGGAAAAACTCACGCATGCGCACGAGGGTTCAAGCATGTCTGACGTAAAAACATATGAATGAAATCCATATAGTTTTTGAAAAAAATAAAAAGGACCGTAACTTTATTGACAGCCCTCGTATACTATGTCACTTTTTTAAACTAGTTTGTGAGGTCCTGCAACATATCTCATAACGGTATACAAATGTTGACAAAAATAATAGCCAGAAATTGAAGAACTACACAATATAAAGTTGAATAATAAAGAACAAATGGCAATAATGAAAAGTACATCTCAACAATGGCAGGGCGATGATTGATCATACTTTTGCAGTAGCTGGCCCCAAACTGTGGAACAAGTTACCTCCCAATTTGCGTACTATTTCTGACCTAGCATTTTTTAAATCAAAGCTCAAGACTTATTTATTTAAAATGTTGCTGTAACATGTTTTACTTTAATAAGTTTTTTTTTTAATTCTATTGTATGCCTGCTTTTATTTTCATGAATTTTATTCCTTGATTTTATTGTAAAACACTTTGGACACCTTTTAGTTGCTGTAAAAGGTGATATAAATAATTGTTGATTGACTGTTGAACAATGCCTAAAAATTCCAAATTAAAGAGCTGATAATACAGAAAAAAGTGACTTATTTATGTTATTTCCTCGTTAAGAGATATTTTTTGGCAAGCGCGACTTATACTCTAGAAAATATGTTAAGTAAATGAAATTCATTGGGTCCATCCCCTCTTATCCTCCAACTGACTACAAACTACAGTACAGTGACCTGTTTGAGGACCAGTTTATACTCCTATAAGAGAAGAAATTCATAAGATTAGATAAAGAGGTAGTTTGATAGCTACCTGCATTTTGTTCACAATTTGCTTCAACTGTCTCAGAGGTCAGATATTAGACGGCTCATGATTCATAGGTCAAACCTGAAAATGCAAAATATGTTTGCAGAAAAGGCTTTTGTTTCTTCAAATTTTGCATCTTGTGTGCATAAGGGACTACAGATGGAACTTAGCCTATGGCTAAAATCTGACATATTTACATATTGTATATGTTCATTAATATGTACTGTCCCTTTTAAATAAATAAATAAGAAATAAATCAAATTCCTGAACTAGAATTTGTAGATTTACACTGGAAATCATTTGAATTTAATTCACCTCGCTGGGAACATTTACCAATAAGCATATTTTTAGTAACCAAAGTCTGGGGAAGGATGATGATATGTGGGTGTTTGTAGGGAAAAGCACTGAGGAATTCCCTGTGTACATGCAATGCTTGCCCCCATCCACAAGAGGCAGTAGAGTGAGTTTCCACATTGGTGCAGCAGCCTCAGGATTTCACCTGCAGCTCTGTTCTGGCGTGGTAAAGGCATGGGAACAGAACTGTAAAACGCGCTACTGAGGGCGCGCACTGCCTTAAAGAGAGACCTTGCAGGTACGTAAGGCGTCAACACAAAGGCAAATCAACGGAATTAAAGAGCCGAAAGGCGGAAATATATGGAAGAGAGAGATTAAGAAAAACCTGCATGTATGTGGCTGTAAAACCTATACAAGGTACCAATGGCTGTGACCTTTGACCTGCTGCTGCATGGTGGAATGTGTATTAGCAGCACTCAGGAGTTCCGGTGCCCCTAACAGCGTGTAGTGTGTGTGTGTGTTTGTGTGAGTGTGTGTGAGAGTGAGAGAGAGAGTGAGAGAGAGGCCTTAGACATGTGTTTGTGTTAACTGGTCCCATTAAGCCTTGAGGGGATCATTAGTGGGCTCTGGGAGCCACATTTACTGTACATGGTGGGGAAGCTTGTGCAGACACACAAACGCACGCTTGTGTGTCTCACTGCGAGCTGCTGTGGATGGAAATGTTCAAAAAAAAATTACCTTAAACAGAAAGCCAAGAACACGGAGAGTCCAGCACGGACGCGCACAACCAATTTAAGTTCTTTATATAACAGTCATAAGAAGCTATAAACAGACCGAACATTAACTGTACAGATTTACAGGCCAAATGCTGGAATCTGATTGAAGGAAAAAACATCAAAGTGAAATTATTTTTTTATTTTACAAACTACTACAAATAAACTGCTACAACAAACTCGAGAGTTAGTCATATTTTTATAGGGTTTTGTTTTCATGGATGTGGGTAATTAGAGGTAGATATAAACATATACGGAATTCATCTTCCCAATATTTTTCAACATGTAGTCCACCGGAAAATCACAATTTCTGGAAATAACGATTATTGTTGCACAGTCTGAAGTGGCCTTCGGGATCAACACAACTGGTTGGTTTCACAAACCAACTTCCTGCACACTCATTTGGTTGTGATTACTCACTTGTACTTTACCTTGACTTCAACCTTACTTTGTAGAAATAATTCTTATGTAGGCCGTGAGACCCGTAGGTGCTGGTGCTTATCTCCTATCCATGGGACACCAGTCCAATGCAGGTTACTTCCCCAGCTGAATGCCAGTACCTATTTACAGTCGGGTGGACTAAGACAATGTAGGTAGAATGAGTGGGATTCAAACCCAGTTCCCCATATTGGCAGGCCAGCTCCTTATCCACTCAGCTACCTGCTCTACTTACATTGTAGAGGTGTTACAATTAATAGATAAAGATCAAAAGTCTATTTTAAAGCATCAGATATGCAGTGGGGGGCACAGTTCAGCTAATATGCTAACGCCTAATTAGCAAAGCTAACTTTTTGTTAGCGGATTAGCTTTTCAGCTAATTTTGAAAACCATCAGTGGACTACTTAGCTTCCACTAAATTTAGCTCCACTAACTTTCAGTTCGCTAACTTTTTTTTGCCAGCATAGTGAATAAAACTTAACAGTCAAAATCGTGCATTTTAGCACTTATCCGTTGCGTGTTTTGCAATAATCAAACGGCTGTGAGCTCAGAAGAGAGCGAAGCGGGCCGGCTACTACTGCAAAACACGTAACAGGTAAGTACTAAAATGTATGAATAAAGTTCACTAAGCTTCTCCGTGGAAGTCAGAATGTCGTGGGTGGCGGTGTTGGCGGTATATGGATGCGCAACACAAAGGATCTCGCACAGCATGTGCATGCGCCTTAGCCAAATGCGACATGAGTAAGATATCGTTTCAGACATGTAGCCAATGAAATGCATTGTGATGCTGCAGGTAAAATGCATCATGAGAACTGTAGTGTACATTTCATAGCCTTAAGAGTGTGAATATCATGAATGCTTGGTCTTGTTGGATTTGTGAGAATCTACTGAATCTACTGGTACCTTGTTTCCCATGTAACAATAAGAAATGTACTCAAAACCTGGATTAATCTTTTTAGTCACATAGCACTACTATTAGTCTGAACACTACTGTAGGTGTTCAGCACCATTAGGTGGCAGAAAGATTTTTAACATTTTAAAACCTGAGTGAGGAGAGCGACACTGAAGCAGTGATTCACGATACATTTCGTTAGCCACGTCTTGAAAAAAATTAAATCTTTTTGAAGTTGCTCACATCACTGCTGCCCCCAGAGGGAGAAGCATGTACAGGTTACACACGGACTAACTGGGTTAATGATGAAAATTTTCAAGTTGCTCAGCAACTAGATTAAAAAAAAGGGAGGGAGGTGTTACGAATTGTTTGGTGAACTAACCTGAGATGCTCCAAAGACTTGAGTGAGCAGAAGGACAGAAGGTGAAAAGGGCAGAAAAGCACTGAAAGGATGAAGATGGACTGAGGATGAGTGCTGTGAGATAAGACGAGCACACTGACCAAACCTGGAAAAGAAAGACGGGGGGGAGCACACTTCCACACAGAACCCCCTTTTGGGTATTTTAAGTGGTCTCTTTGTCCTCGTTCATGGTTCCCTTCCCTCCTTTTATTTCTGCCCTTCTTTCGCCCTTTTAACAGTAACCAGAGAGGACAAGAACAACGCAGAGAGAAAGAGAGATAGTTGGAGACAGAGGAGAGAGTGGCTTAAAGAGGGGTGGTTAGGAGATAAAAACTGTCTCCTAGCTGTAAGAGAATACCTCCCCCCCCCCCGCCCCCCGTCTCTTCTTTTTCGTGCAGGTTTATCTCTTGACGCTCTATTGAGGCTGGAGACCCAGTGTGTCTCTGTGTTTGTGTCAAAGACAGACAAGTTTCTCAGACCCCAGACGCCTATCGTCCCCTCTTCTTCTGTCCATCCATTCAGTCAGAGTTTCACAAGACGAGGCTGGTAAGGTTGGCCTGGCACACAGGACCGTGCCCCAGGTAGTGCTGGGAAACGGGCCGCTCTAAGTTCACTGAGAGGTTGGTCCAACTGGTGCAACACGAAGACGTGCAGAAAGAAAGCCGAAATAAAGACACACAGAGGTGGGATGTGCTGCTACACCCAAGTGCTGAGACTGACCTCATTTTGCACAATGGGTGTTGGCCAGACAACCAATCCACCTGCAATGAATTTAGAAATAGAATTTCGAAGTTGTTCGTGCTCCTGAGTGGTCGTAGACTCTACAAAGGGTTGACAGTGGTTTTATAACAGAGTTACAGCCACTGCACAGGGCTGTATTACTTTCTTTTACAGTAGATTCCCATTGACGCATACACCCCCAACACCAAAATGTCCCAAGAACCTAGAGTTTGAAAAGACCTAGTTACATCGCGAAAACAGCGACTGTAGTTGCAAAACTAAGAGAGAAGATACGGAACAAGAACAGTTGCCATTTCATGGACGGATGGACAAGGTCCAGTTATATCGCTTTGAAGATGTAGGACCAGAATCCTTCATGCACATCTTCATAAGATGTTCTACCACTGTGTGAAGTTTTCTTGAAATCCACCGTTCTACCACTGTGTGAAGTTTTCTTGAAATCCACCAGTCAGTTTAGGAGGAGTTGCACTCACAGAATTCATGGACGGACAGACGGACCAGGTGATTCTTAAATACCGCCACCCGCTCCAAAAATGTCTTTTTGTTTGCATGGGGGTATAATAACAAGGGCCTTGAATCACAGATGGAGTGCCAACCACCACGTTGACATCCACTGTTCACGCCTCAGCTTGCCCCGGTCACAGCACTCCTCCTGGGACACACGGGGGCGTCTCTGGTGGTCTGGACCGGGTGTCTGGTTAGTCGAGGCATTTGTAGCATATAAATGAACAGAGGAAACACAGTAAAATAAGAATCCTGAGCACACCTCAGAAACCACACACACACACACACACACAAAACCCAAACCACCCAAACGCACCGTCTCATGACAGCTTGTCTCCCCCGTGTCCCTTCAACAGATTCACTCAGTCCATCTCCAGGGAGGAGGGACAGATGGACATCCACCGATAAGACGCAAGTGAGAAGGCTTTTTGTTTTTAACTTTGAGGGAGGAGTAAATGGAGAGATAGTGAAGAGGGAGAGAGGTTAAAAAGCGGGTAGAATTAAAATGCACTCACGTCCAAATGTTACAAATTAAATTGCTTTCAACAATTTAAAAAATTGCCGCGAGTCTTCACTCTGCTGCGGCTCAACTGATTAATGTAAGTGTGTGAGTGTGTTTTTGTGTGGTCTCAGGTGTGTGTGTGTGTGTTGAAATCGCATCAACTCTGTTCTCTTTAGCCAGTCTACAACCGTCTGCCATTTCCTCAAATTAACTGCAAAAACACGGCCTGCCCGCCACGCCCGCCGTGATTAATCGCCAACACTTCAGTGCAAACATTCTGTTCAAATTCAGTATTTGTCTAATGGTGCGAGCAGACACCTGTTACGTTGGGGGGGGGGGGGTGCACGGGGTGCAGTGATTACATGATTGTCTCGATTCCTTAGGAAACAGAAGAAATAAATTAAAAGGGTGAAGTTCTGAGAAAGAGATGAATGTTGAAGTGAGAGCAGAAGAGGTTAAATTAGCAAGTGAGAGCAACGCAAATAAATTACAGGTAAATAGGGCTGTGCGATATGATGACAGAAAATATATCATTTGACATTATGTTCTTTCATTTATTTTGTGACGTCTGATTCCATTTTGAAAAACACTCATTTTTCCCCAGTGTTAGAAATCTTGTCCTCCCAAAAAGCCCCAATTCTACCTATTTTCTGTCTTTGAGCAAAGCAGAGTCGTGCAGGTTGGTGCCAAATTTCAAAATGTGGATGCACATCGGAGAGGCACAAAAGCAGAAAACTGCTGTGAAGCCTTCAAGGATAGTCATTAAACAAAAAAAGCGTTCCAAAGAATTTGTAGTGTTTGAAACAGCTGTGAAACATTCAGAATTTAACAATTTACTTTACAGATTAAACATCGTTTCCTCATCAGGTGCTCTCTGGTTTCTTGGACAATGTTTGCCAACACTTTTTAAACTGTACTTTATTCATATATATATATATATATATATAAGTATACAGTACATATTTCATATTTAAACAATTTTGTGGTGTACAGTAGCTCTGCGGGAGCACCCCCAATTTCGTTGCCCCCCACCCCATGCAATGACAATAAAGACTATTTGATTTTGTTCTACTGTAAAATTGTTAAATTTAAAGAAACCCAACTGTTAACCCATTTATGCCCAGATTTTTTTTTTTTTTTAACGAGTGGAAAAAGTTGCATTAGTACCTTTGAGATTTTTTATTGTGAGTAGAAAATGACAGTGATACACTTCGGCAACAATTGTTGCCAGTGGGGCAAAACGGGTTAAAATGCAAGTACTTTTTACAAAAAATGTCAATAAATGCAGGCTGCTTTGAAAATCAAATAATATGAGATTTTTTATTGTGAGTAAAAGATGACAGTGATACACTTCGGCAACAATTGTTGCCAGTGGGGCAAAACGGGTTAAAATGCAAGAACTTTTTTACAAAAATGTGAATAAATGCAGGCTGCTTTGAAAATCAAGTAATTTTTTTTTTAACATGTTTAATGAAACCTTTGCCCAAATATTAAAAATCACAGGAGAAAAAAATAAAATATGAATAATGCCTTTTATATAATTTAAGACATAACTAGAAGCACTCAGAGAGTGCAAACCTCCACCAAGGCCATGGGGTCACTGACGCCATAACATCTACACACCGTGGAATCATTGAACCTAAAAAAGTCTAATAATGATGTTTGCTCAGTAGTAAAAAAAAAGTTTCATCTGCTGTGACTGGATAGCATGTATCCTTAGCGCTTAGCATCACAGTTTATTGCAACTTGCACCTTTCCCAGAAGCTACTGTCATCTGAGCACTGATATTGATATTGCATATGCTTATAGACAAAAACAAATAAGAGATAAAATTCAATTTATTATTGAACTAAACTGCAAATATATGAATTTTTTAACATTTATGAAACACTTCTCTAAACAAGGCCATTTTTTCCCTCCTTGGCACAGTGATCTATTTCTTTTTGTCTCTTTCTCTAAAATTGTATATAATAATCATTAGATTATTAATATATAAACAAAAATAAATTTAAGAAATATTACAATTTGAAAACAAATGTACCCGAACGTGATGACAGCTGCAACTGCTTAATGCTAACTTTTAACATTGAAAGTGCCATAGACATGCTAACGCGTCAGCATCAGGATCCGGATCGTGATCCGGATCACCACTAAAATTTAATCACTTGTTCCTCTTGTCATTTCCAACCACTCCACAAAACTTTATCAAAATCCGTTCAAAGGTTTTTGAGTTATCCTGCTGACAGACAGACAAACAAACAAACGCGACCGAAAACATAACCTCCTTGGCAGAGGTAATAAAAAGTAGACATCTCCATATGGTAATTACATATTAACTGATAATTTATTACATATACAGAAAATGTACTATATCTTGATATATATCATTATCAAGATATGAGGTGACTTTTATCTAGAAATAAAATCTCGTCACACTGCACAGCCCTACACACACACACAAATGGATTCTGTGTTGATAAAATTATAAAGCGTAGCTCAGTAATGCAGCATTAGCAACTCTTTCTCTTTCTATCTAATATTCCTCACAAGCAGCAGCAGCCTTGGTGGCCACCAGACTGAGACGTTGGGAATGAAAGAAACTGATCATTCAAGCTCACGTCAAAACCACAAATATGTTGAGAGAGACAGAGAGAAAAGGAAGAATCATCTGCTTTGGCTACATTCACACAAAATTTATTCTGACCACTATTTAACATCCAGAAATTAGCAGTTTGTTTCTCTGATGAAATTAATTTCTGTTTGGAAATTCTCTCTCTCTCTCTCACAGACCCCACTCACTGCATACCTGACTCGAGTGTCTCACTTGTTCTCATTTGTTTCATGGCTAAATGCATAAAAAAATCCTTTCCACAAGCTTGTGCCATGGTGCGACTGTCTTATTTCAGTTTTCAAACATAACCAGAAAGTAGTAGTTTACGTCTCTGATTTAATACATTTCTGTGCGGAAGCACGCCATCTCGCTCGCTGACAAGCACCTGCTCCTAATCCATCATCAATCCAACATCCACTAACCATCTGGCAGGTGGCAGATGTGTCTAGGGGATATTACAAGACTGTTTTTGCTATTTTTGTTAACTTGTCTGGTGCATCAAAATTCCAAAAGTTAAAAACTGTGTTTGACTCTTAGTAGAGAAGCTTGAATCTTCGACTGGACTGGGTTACTTGACGCAAAGACGTTTCGCTAAGCGAAACCACCTGGACAACTGACAGCCTTCACAGAAACGTGTTTGACTCATGTTAAGAAACTGGAGGGAATGACGAACTCATCCGTCCATGTATCTGTCCAGGCATGTTACCAGTAAGCTGGTGGTGTGAGGTCAATAAGGATTTTCACTGTGACACATATTAATGTGGAAATAGAAGAAGGAACATTCAACTTTATGTGTGATTCTTTAAAAATCCTGGACTGTCACCGATCCAGACTCGCTCTCCATGTCACCCAATTCCAAACTCCTCTTATCCGTCAATCACTGGTTCGTCCTTTCTCCTGCACTCTATTAGGGCTTGTTAGTGCTATCTGTGGTCTGTAATGTCCCTGTCATTACACTCTGAATCTTATCAGCTCGGAAACCCTGTACCACTGGCTCCACGACACAACAGCCCCGTCTCTCCCCAAGCTTCCCCTGGAAACGGAGAGACGGGAGATATTTCTGTGTGAACCGGTGCATTAACCTGCAATACAGCCATGGAGTAAGTCAGCAGGAGGAGGTCAAAGGTCAGACTCACGCCGTCTTACTCACTCTGCATGATTGTGCCCGACGCTGGAGTAAAGTTCATTAAATGGTCATTAACAAATCGCTGTAGCAAGATTGATAGCTGCCAAAAATACAACTGACTGTCCGTCCATAAAGCATGAACCAACACAAACCAATTCCACCTGCAAAACAAAGTATTATATCCATCCATCCATCCATCCATTTTCTTCCGCTTTATCCGGAGTCGGGTCGCGGGGGCAGCAGCTCAAGCAAAGCCGCCCAGACCTCCCGATCCACACACACCTCCCCCAGCTTCAGCTGATTTAAATTACAATTAATTCCTGTAAAAAAAAATGTTTTGTTTTTTTTTTAGAAATCAGTTCTTAAAACATCACCAAAATACGAAATCAGTACATTAATTAATGATATTCGTACATTTTGCATGTGCACCTTTATGTCTTAACATGTCAATAAAGATGATAACTAATGATATTATTTATAGTCTAATTTAGAAGAGTGAAATAAATAAAAATAAAAAAAGACGATTTAAATCAATAAAAGTCGATTTAAATAGATTTTTTTGGGGGGGGGGGTTTTGGAAGTGTTGTTTGTTTGTTTATTTGTTTAACCAGCCCTGCACATATTACACAATAAAAAATAAAAATAAAAATCACCTTTCGCTAACTGGGCAGAAATAGGACTAAATAAATAAATACAATCAAAATAAAACCATCTAAAAATATGTAAAATGAGGAGGAGCTCAGCAGTGTGTGTGTGTGTGTGTGTGTGTGTGTGTGTGTGTGTGTGTGTGTGTGTGTGTGTGTGTGTGTGTGTGTGTGTGTATAAGCACTTGTCTGCTTTCATTAATCCAGCACGGACGCTAAAGACGTCCCCGCAAACGCTGCAGACAAGAACGCGCAATGTGTCGGACAAAAACGCGTGATAAATGGAACCAAAATGCACAGTTCCGGTCGTCAGGTACAGAATGGGCTTAATACTGAATGTCACGTGACGTACAAACCACCAATCAAATGACGAGGATCTATTTAAATCACAACGTATCAAAGTGTACCGACTGTATTAAATAGTTTTCTAATATTGCACGATACACCACAACACTGTAATACAGCACAGTCATGTACACAACTACATGCAGCATGAATACTGTGTAATATGGTATCAAAGTACTGCAGAGGTACATGGCTTGTAGTACGTGCATTCTGCATCATGCATATAGTACTGTACAGGATATCGGAGTATATTACCATGTACAAATTAAAGGTGTATTTCAGAATGACTTCACGCATGACGTTTTCTACACCTGACTTGAAATGCTGCACCTGAAGGTCGCCATCATTTCCCATCATCCCCTGCTCCGACAGCAGCTGACCAATCAGGCGTGCAGCCTCAAATTATACATTTTATGTCAATAACCTGCCTGTGATGTAACTGTCTGTCCGTGTCAGCCATAGACGCCACATTGACTGCTACTGCCTATTGGTACTGACAAACCGTGGGGCCGCCATCGTGGACCGGTCATCCGATCTGCCCCACTGAGTGCTGAACTCGCTGAATAATAAACTGATCTGCACGCGGGGTTTTTTTTTCTGCAAACGTCATACATGTAGCTATGATACAGGACAATATTTTAATATTCATATTAGGATTACCAGTAATAGAATATTCTCATATAGTAGCCTAGACTGCGGACATGTATTCTGCAAATACTGGAAACACACATTAGTCATATACACACACTATTATATGATAGAGAAGCAGATAGTGGCAGTAAAGTCAAGTATATTAGTAATTTGAAGAGGCAATATATGATTAGGCTATATATATATATATATATATATATATATATATATATATATATATATATATATATATATATATAAACAAAATAGTGAAAATACTGATTTAATTAATACATTATATTCTATATAGAACATAACAGATATAAGTTATATATCAGAGAAAATTACAATGTGTATAAATCAGTGTGTGTTTATATATGTGTGTGTGTGTGTGTGTGTGTAAAATAAATAAAAGTTACATATCAGAGAAAAATTACAATATATTTAAATCATATGACGTATCAATATAATCAATATATCAGAGAAAATTATAATATATAAACCATATATAGACAAAAATATAAACGCAACACTTTTGGTTTTGCTCCCATTTTGTATGAGATGAACTCAAAGATCGAAAACTTTTTCCACATACACAATATCACCATTTCCCTCAAATATTGTTCACAAACCAGTCTAAATCTGTGATAGTGAGCACTTCTCCTTTGCTGAGATAATCCATCCCACCTCACAGGTGTGCCATACCAAGATGCTGATTAGACACCATGATTAGTGCACAGGTGTGCCTTAGACTGCCCACAATAAAAGGCCATTCTGAAAGGTGCAGTTTTGTTTTATTGGGGGGGATACCAGTCAGTATCTGGTGTGACCACCATTTGCCTCATGCAGTGCAACACATCTCCTTCGCATAGAGTTGATCAGGTTGTCAATTGTGGCCTGTGGAATGTTGGTCCACTCCTCTTCAATGGCTTTGCGAAGTTGCTGGATATTGGCAGGAACTGGTACACGCTGTCGTATACGCCGGTCCAGAGCATCCCAAACATGCTCAATGGGTGACATGTTCGGTGAGTATGCCGGCCATGCAAGAACTCGGACATTTTCAGCTTCCAAGAATTGTGTACAGATCCTTGCAACATGGGGCCGTGCATTATCCTGCTGCAACATGAGGCGATGTTCTTGGATGTATGGCATAACAATGGGCCTCAGGATCTCGTCACGGTATCTCTGTGCATTCAAAATGCCATCAATAAAATGCACCTGTGTTCTTCGTCCATAACAGATGCCTGCTCATACCATAACCCCACCGCCACCATGGGCCACTTGATCCACAACACTGACATCAGAAAACCGCTCACCCACACAACGCCACACACGCTGTCTGCCATCTGCCCTGAACAGTGTGAACCAGGATTCATCCATGAAGAGAACACCTCTCCAACGTGCCAAACGCCAGCGAATGTGAGCATTTGCCCACTCAAGTCGGTTACGACGACGAACTGGAGTCAGGTCGAGACCCCGATGAGGACGACGAGCATGCAGATGAGCTTCCCTGAGATGGTTTCTGACAGTTTGTGCAGAAATTCTTTGGTTATGCAAACCGATTGTTTCAGCAGCTGTCCGAGTGGCTGGTCTCAGACGATCTTGGAGGTGAACATGCTGGATGTGGAGGTCCTGGGCTGGTGTGGTTACACGTGGTCTGCGGTTGTGAGGCTGGTTGGATGTACTGCCAAATTCTCTGAAACGCCTTTGGAGATGGCTTATGGTAGAGAAATTAACATTCAATACACGAGCAACAGCTCTGGTTGACATTCCTGCTGTCAGCATGCCAATTGCACGCTCCCTCAAATCTTGCGACATCTGTGGCATTTTGCTGTGTGATAAAACTGCACCTTTCAGAGTGGCCTTTTATTGTAGGCAGTCTAAGGCACACCTGTGCACTAATCATGGTGTCTAATCAGCATCTTGGTATGGCACACCTGTGAGGTGGGATGGATTATCTCAGCAAAGGAGAAGTGCTCACTATCACAGATTTAGACTGGTTTGTGAACAATATTTGAGGGAAATGGTGATATTGTGTATGTGGAAAAAGTTTTAGATCTTTGAGTTCATCTCATACGAAATGGAAGCAAAACCAAAAGTGTTGCGTTTATAGTTTTGTTGAGTATATATATATATATATATATATATATATGTTATATATCAGAAAATGATAATATATATCTTAATCACAGAGTATCAATATACTTCATATCAGGTCAGAGAGAGTTCCAAAGCAGAGAGAGAATAAAATGTAAATGTAAAGTGTCAAATTAACACAAGAACATGACACACACACACACACACACACACACACACCGCCCCCCCAAACCGTATTTACACTTGTACAAACTCATGAAAGTTTTCCAGCTAAAAGTCCTTAAAGAGGACAGTATACACAGAGCTCTCTGCAGCTCTCTCTTTATTATAATACTACTACTAATAATAATACATTATATTTATATAGCGCTTTACACAGTGCTAAAACACACTTTACAGAACAGAGAAAATAAAGAACAAAGCAGCTTTATTATAGAAAGATTTAAAAAAACTAAAAATAAACAAGAATATATAATCAAACTTCACTGTGACTTGTGATGGAATCACGGCGTCTACTCTTTATAATGTCTATGGTCTGAGCCACATAAGGGCTTCTTCTTTCAGACTATGTCCACATCTGTGTGTCCTGCAGCTCCCTCAAGTGGACACACGGAAGAACAAAGGTGTGCAGACGTCTGTGCACATGTGGGTGATTAAGACGTTCGGTGATTAGAGCTGTAAACGTCGCCGCGCCGCCGTCCAGAGCCACGCATGCTGTTGTGTGCCTGTCTGAGAAGCTGAGAGGTTCAGTGAGCTTGTGTGTTATTTTACACACCAACATCACGTGTGTGAGAGACGTGGAGACAAACACGGGATTCTGAAAACGTCTCAATCAGATGAATGACCTACAATCGCGTGTCTGCAGCAGACAGTAAATGGGACGATAAGTTGGACGGATGAACTTGTAACTTCCACACAGAGTCCCATCATGCACCAGGCATGTTAATGAAGGCTTAAGGGGGGGGGCATGCTCATTAGGACCCCTCACACATTGGAACCAGCTGATACCCGCTACGTGCCCACAGGTACCTCAGTGCACACCGGCCCCACATTTAGGGGCCCGTTGCTTCGGGGCGTCTGTCCAGACGAGGTATGTGCAGCTCCAACGTCTACTTTTATGTGAACGTGTGCGCTCCAGGGGGGAGCCAGGTCTGGTGCGTAGCCGAGGCCTAGACGAGCCGACTTCCCGCCAGCTGCAGTCGCAAAACTGCACACCAGCGCACTTTTGGTCCATTTACCCAAACGAAGCAGAAAGACGGAGGTGAAAGCTGCTGAAGTTATCGACAACTGTCAAAACTCACATCCAAAAGAACAACCAAGGAAAGACTCCTGATCATGAGAGTACGGAATTGGTCTGACTTTTCACAACGCCATGTAAGCCGAGTTATGAATTTTTTTTCTGGGCAGTTCTGGTAAATTTGGTGTTATAAGAAGTGTTGGCGAGGAAATCTGATCTTGTTTTTAGTATTAGAAAGACAACGGACAAGCCAGCAGAAGACTTGTTTCCTAAAGGGAAATTCAGCCCACATGTGAGTGTGGGCTGAGGAGCTGGCAGCCGCTCCAGCTTTTTGCAGCCACCAACTGCCATCAACTAATTACAATCCAAAAACTAAAATCAGGCTCTAATCCCCCAGAAGTCAATTAGTTGTTTACCCCATATATATATTAATACACCATGTAGTGAAGTAACAGTGATTCCCAAACTTAGTGGTTGGCCCTGAAGCTTAAAGCTGCAGTGTGCAGGATTTAAAGTAGACCTGCATTGAAATAAATGTGGTCAGATTTCAGAAAGAAATAGCTGATATATATTTATAAGACCCTTGTGAATGCAGTAAAGTAAATCTGTAAGCCCAAATTTGTAATTCAGCGGAGAAATCTTCGTTTAAAAATGATGAAGTTTGTACAGCCGTATCATTTCCATGACGTCAGGGACAAGACGACGCGCTCCCGCCTTCAGTCCGATCCCGCATTGAAATTGATTTTATCTGTTAGTAATGTTACTTATACACGATCTGGTTTCAACATCCAAAAGTAAGCTGCAATGAATGTGAGATACAGATCTGTGTGCTCAGATCAGCAACGACATCGACAGCGGGCGCCGTTCTTCCTCTCCCGATCTCTGCCTCTGCTGCGCTCGCTGTTTTAATGTGAAACGGCCGGTACACCTGTTGCTGCAAGGACAGACTTCTTGCGGGAAAATCCACAGTACCGCACGTCTCGGCAATCGGAGCCCCAGAGCTCCATGGACGCTGAGAGAGGTTTATATATTTTTAATGACTGGGATTCTTTGTGGGTCTCGCCTCCATATCCCGTGATGGTATCGGAGGCGAAAGACAGTAGATTTTCATTGCGACACCACTCAATCAAACGGGCGTATGAAAAAGTCCCCCAAAATAATTTTCAAGCACAAATAAAAGAAATGTGTACTCACCAAACGTGCCGCAAGACAATATGAAGTTTTAAAAAAAGTAGATCCTTCCGTATAAGACAAGAAAAAGGTGCAGATGCAAAGTAATGTAAATCCACAAATTACAATTGGTGCAATGCATGCTGGGAGAGGGTCTTGTCCGTGACGTCTCGGCAGCGTCCATGATGAGAGGGACAATTTGCGGAGGGCTAAAAGTTAGCTGTAAATTTGTCATTTTCAAATGAAGATTTCTGCGTTGAATGACAGATCTGGGCTTGCAGATTTACTTTACTACATTCAGAAGGATCTCATGTGTAAATGTAAGTCATTTTTTGTTCAAAAAATCTGACTATTTTTTTCAATGCAGGTCTCCTTTAAGGGTGTTTATTAGCATGAATGTAGTATAACATTCATCAGTGTATAATTCAAATAGATGTATTTTCATAAGCTTAGATTGAGCTTCTTTTTCCTCCATGAAAATATAAAGAAAGACAAAACTGCAAAAAAATGGTGAGTGCATATTGCAACCTCACCACTAGATGGCACTAAATCCTGCACACTGTAGCATTAAGCCAATTAACTGAAACGCAATCATTTTTCTTTTTTTCCTGTGATTATCTTGCTGTGAGATTTGCATTTAAATGATGTCAATGCCTCTAACCCCAGGAAATCAACCTGTAAACATTTTAAACCATCAATTAAGAAAATATGAGGATGACACAGTATGGTAAAGCTGAACTGGAGCAGGCCGTCCTCAAAAACAGAGTGGCTGTGCAAGAAGATGACCGGTGAGGGACACCAACAAGGCCCCAATGGCAACAGTGAAGGAGATACAAATGTACACACAAATACACCAGGACCCCCATTTCTAATCTTTTAGTCTACTAAATTTACTTAGTCTACGAAGGTTAGCCACCCAACATTAGCCATCTAATCTCTGCTTCACATCGACAGCTAAACTTGTAGATTAGCCGTCTAACGTTAGTCAACAATTTTCACAGGCATAAGCGGCCTCGTCAGTGCCACTGCCAAGAAACGCCTCTAATGCATGAGAGTTTTGTTTACTTCCGGGTTGGTCGTCTGCTACAAACATGGCCGAGTCCGTCGCACCAGAGGAGAAGTGTTCCTGGCCTCTGCGTCCGTAAACATCTCCAATGGATTATTCCAGTTCTGGAGCACCTGCTCCCGCCTCAAGGCTCTCAGTTCCTTCCTGCTCCACCAATCTGCTCCAACATTAGTCGGGTGACACAAAACTTTAGCCGACTAAGCACTTTGTACGACAACTAACGTCAAAAGATTAGTTGACTAAACAAGATTAGACCTCTTTATGAAACCGGGCCCAGCTGATTCACCAGAAAAGCTTCATACTAACAGTGACACACAGAAAGGTTCAAAATAAAACAAGAAACCTGGGATCAGGAGACACTCCCCTTTATTTCACTGACATAATACCTGATTTATGAATTTTCAAAACTCTGCTGATTCTCTAGACGACCCCGAATGTCTGAAACTTTTCTTTTTTAGAACAATACTGGTCTTGTGTTGAATTCAGCACGTATGCATCATGAGCAAATTGCATATGAGAGCACGTGCTGTCAGACGGACAGCCGCGGGCTATGACGGTGAAACTCAATGAAACAGCTCAGATGGATCCGGAGCGAGGCTTCGGCTCCTGCTCTGATCTGGATTCCTTCCATGTGTAGACAAACAGATCTGTGAGTAATAATCTCTGGGAGATGGTTTCAAGACGTTTGGCTTTGACCACCGTGAGACTCCCTGTGCTGAATGGGCACATCTGTGTGTTTGTGCACGAGGGCGAATTCACTTGAAAACCTCATTGTATGTATGTATGCATGTATGTATGTGTGTGTTAAAGTTTTCTCTCTGCCATCGGTGACGTCAGTGAGAAGACGACTTACATAACAGAGGACAAAAGTTCATCTTGGTCTCCACGTGGGATGGGAAGAAATTTCTTGTTTCTCACAAATATTTGTGACTTGAATTGTTTTCTGGCTTTGGGATGTTTGATTTGTGTTTTGTTCACTGACCCGCAGTAAAACTAAACGTGTTTGATCTCTCGTTCCATGTGGCCTTCAGAATCTTGGAAAAAGCTGCTACTTTACTCCGTAAAAAAGAAAACATCACAATTTCATCCATCATCTTTATGTATTTACTGTTGATGGTTTCTATGCCTCTCTTTCTCTTAGATTCTCTTTATTCTATGAAGTTTTCTCTTTCTTTTCCTTACTTTGGTTTGATTTTGGTGTTTTATTCCTGCATAATACTGATGCATTGTTTGCGCAAAGATTCCTTTGCTGGTCTACCTGGTCAGTTAAAGTGTTTTCATTTTCACTTCTTGCACTTTCTCTCTCTTTACCGGCTTCATCCCTCCATTTCTCTTACATACACAGAGAAAAACACACTCTAAGGCGGCTTTTCGCTAGCTTACTAAAAACGAGACAGCTCGGGATGCAAAGAACAATTATTTTCAAATTTGATTAATAAATCTACTATTTTATTCATTATTCAATTTGTTGATAAAATGCTGATCAATGTTTTAAAGAGCCCACAAATGATGCCTTCAAATGTCTTGTTTTGTCTACAACTAGAGCTGCAAAGACTAATCGATAATTAACTTAGTACTCAATTAATTGCCAACTATTTTCATTCAATCTTACTCATTATTAATTGTTAGCTGTTAATATCAAAAGTATTTTTGTGGTTTTATTGCTGGCTTCTTTCCTCCATTTTAGCAATAACTAGAATATCTTTGGTTTGTGTCCAAAGATTTGAGTGTCATCTTGGGCTTTGGAAAAAACTGATTGACATTTTCCCCATTTTCTGAGATTTTATGCACCAACCAACTAATCAAATAATCAAGAAAATAATATATTAATCAAACATGAAAACAATCTTTAGTTGAGCCTTACCTGCAACCCAGAGGTATTCAATTTACTGCCAGAAAGGAGCAAAGAATCACAGAATTTGGATTGTCTTAAAAAAAAAAAGACAGAATGATTAATCAATTATCAAAACAGCTGTTAATTTAATAGTCGATTAATAATCAGCAACAGGTGACGATCATAATAACTAACAAAGTTCTTTCTATCACATTCAGTGTTTCTCTCTCTCTCTCTCACACACACACACACACACACACACACACACTAAGAATACAATATAAAACTCAAAGACTCTTGAAGGCGCTGGCGTTGAGACTCGGCCAACCTTGTAGTTTGGCAACAGAAGGGCACCCCTCTGTGTTTGTGTAACTCGTGTCCCTGCAGTCTTTACAAAATACGGTTTCTAAGATCAGTTTCCATGTGAACGGTACTCAACAAACAGGCGACAGCATTATCCTCCCAGTGTTGTGTTTCCACGTCTGCGGCGGTTGCGCCGATAAAACGTTTCATAAGTTTCAAAAGCGAGAGAGGTTCTGAACACCAGCAGCTTTCTATGCCTCCAAAACCCGGTCTTAAATCATTTTTATTTGCGTGCAGACATTAAGAGGCTTTCCGACATCGAACGCAAGACCAAAAAATTCACACCTAGTCTCATAGAACGGCTGCTGGCATAAAAGCACATTGAGGGATATTATGAAGATCGTGAGTCATCTCACAGCCTTGGCTCGCAACATCCTAATGGTTTTCAGATGGAACCATCTGTGTTTTTGAAATATTAACTGATAAATCTGAAGTACCAGCACCCTGAAGTGCAGGCAGGAGTGACTTTCATCGGGTTTTAATGTGGCGTGGAAACAACCTCCTCATTACGCACTGCATGAACTTCAAAATCTGTTCGAAGATGGTTACTCCACAATGTGAACGTCTACAGGAAGGTCACGTGGTTTTAAACAAAAAAAAAATACAAGAACTGGCTTATCCAAGTCCTTTTTCCTGGTCTTGAGTTTCCTTTGGATTCAACCGTCGGATGGAGGCACGTGTTTACACATTGTCGTGCGAAGCCGCATTATGATCAGCGGTCTCTTTACCCTCAAAAACCAGAAAACACGGCACAGCCCTTTCGAATACACAACTCATGTTTATAATTAAAAGAAACTGCTCAGTTTCGTTAGCCGTCGTTTTAATATGTACTGACACGGTTGCACAACGTTCAAGACAATCACAACACAGCTTCAGATGAGGGCGGAGCCTGACAGTAATCAGGGACGTCCGCAGACACAATGGGCCCCGACTGTCAAATATATATGAAACCTGAGCGCAGATGAAAGGCTTGGACACGGCACTGTATAGTTTCCCCTGGAAAATGAACTTTGATTCATTCGGGGTTTATGTAAATTATCTCTGCTTCCAAGCTTCAGATTTTATGAATAAAAGGTTTTGTTTAAAATTAAGCTTTCATTTTAGTTTTGGTGTCAAAATAGAGTTTGTTCTCTAAGATGTGTGACTTCCTGCAAAGCAAGAGATATTTTTCTGAACTATCCTATGAAACAAAACATTCATGTTGGAACAGATGGGATCCAAAACGCCACAGAAGCACCACGTGACCCAGAAGGCAAATTATCCAAGCCGACGTGGCTTAATGACACATGCTTCAAAATGCTGGTTCATGCACATGGCCAAAATGGCAAAACTGACGCTTCTTCACATCAGAATCTCCCAAAGTAACTGCTTGTTTAACACAAAGTCCTCCAGTCCTCATTCCACTTGCTGCCAGGTCTCCAGGTCCCCTCTAGTATGCCTACGAGACAAAAACCTATCTCTATAAACAGACTGTTTGCTGTGTGCTGCAAGCAGGCGACAATGTGACTACTTTAATTAGTCGCATATTGTTTTCCAGATCAAGCAGAGGAAACATCAAGGAATGACTTGGTGTTGGGGAAATAATTATGGAATCACTTTGTAGTTCATATTTCTCAAAGAAATACCCAGCATGTCTCGAAATAAATAAATAAAACAAACAACTCTGCAGTTAAAAGAGAGTGCTTGCAGACTTTAACAAGCTGTTGAAGTTGGACATCTGAAAGGAAACATGCCCCAATAACAGAGATGTCAACCGAAACAATGGAAAGGATTACAAAAATTTCCCAAAAAGGAAACTAACTCAGCATGTGGTAAAACATGTTGGTTGTTCTCAGTCAGCTGTGTCATAAATTTGGTTCAAGGGTAAACAACACAGGGTCGATATGAAGGGGGAAATATTTGAGTAGACCAAGGACGAGGTCAAAGCAAGAGGTTAGATAACTCAAAGCAGTAAGCACTGGGAATCGAGAAAATGTACAACAATCCAACGGACAAGCAAGCAGCAATAAAACATAAACAGAAGAAAACAAAGCAATCACACTGTGTGGATGACTGGTTCAAAGCGACATTCAGTGATGAATCCCAAATATGATTCTTGGGCTTTTGTCTGTTAATGTTCTCATGGAACATAAAAATATGACTGCCTGAAGTAAAGAAGCAAAATTTTCCCTACTCATTTATGATCATGTGACTGGTAAAGGACCAGCACAGAATCAATACCTCAACAGTCAACACAGAGGTGGACAGTGAAGTTTTAGACACTTTTCACGTTCCATCAATAGGACTTCAATTTGTTAATGATGAAGTTGTGATAGGTTGACAACTTATTTTGCCATATAGCAAAGATTACAAAGGTTTTTTTCAATCAATCAATCAATCAACATTTATTTCTACCACCCTTTACAGCAGCCAGACTGTGTCCAACGTGCTTTAGGCCTAGTTCAAAAATAATGAAGCCTAACTGCTGATTTGCATTGCATTTATCATGAACAAGTCATTATTTTATTTAGCACCATCCAGATTTATCTGTAAGTTGCCTATAGTCTCTTTGACAGGTACTGAAAATGTCATGGAACAATTCCGCACGGTTCGAGAGATATGCACAAAATTTACCTACAAAAATAGCACTTTTTTCATCAATTTTGTGTGACAATGATATTTAGCATTATCATTTAAAGTTGAATGTTAAAGAAATAACCTTGTATTTGTACTTTTTTTGTTTGTGCTTCATACTAACACACAGTAATATATTTTTGTAAAGGTAGAAATGTAATTTCCTAGAAAAAATATCATGTTTCTAAAGCACTGTAAAACTGTGTAACGTTGAAAATACGTCCTTGATTTATTTGTGTCAGAACCTTAGCTATATCTCCTACTCTGCTTCAATAGAATAATTATATTACTTGTTCAATAATACCAGGAACTAATGGACAAAATTTCTTTGTTTCAGGCTTCTGCAGACTAAAGAAGATACCTCCAAATGTTGTCGCAAGCGTTACACTCTAGCACATTATAGTATATATGCACTGATAATTTCTAGCAATGACTGAACCGAGACCAACAGAAATATTGAAACTCGGATATATAACCATACCAAAAGCTCAAGTCTTATTCATTTCAGCTGGCTTTTAATACCTAGTGGTGGTGTGACATGTTTTGACTTTATGTGCTTTTATAACTGTTGTATGTTTGCTTAATGTTGTGAATGCTTGATCTTTGATTTTACTGTAAAGGCCTAGTTCAAAAATAATGAAGCCAAAGTGTGACATAACCATCAGAATTTAAAAGTTGTCTTTTTTGTGAAATGTTATAATTTTAAAAAGTGCTGGGTCAGAAATAGTGTGTAAATCAGGAGGTAACTCGTTCTAGAGTCTGGGTTCAGCCGCCACAAATACATGATCACCCCAGAGTTTGTATTGTGGCCTCAGAAAATCAAAATAAAGCTGAGCAGACACCCTTAATGTCCTGCTTTAAGTGCAGAGAGTTAAAAATTCCAAAAAGTAGGAAGGTGCAAGGACATCAATAGCTTTACAAACAAACTTTACAATCTTAAAATCAATTCTAAAATGAAATGGAAGCCAACAGAGTGAGTAAAGTACAGGCGTAATAAGCTCACTTCTGGAAGAGTCCTTTAAAAGACGAGCAACAGCATCTTGCACAAGTTGAAGGCATGCAAGAGAAGACTGGTTAACACCTGCATAAAAGTGCATTACAGTTTTTCTACAGGAAGGACGATCTCTGCGACAGGGCCAGTAAACAGATTGAAAATGGTGCCACCCTGCAAAGCTGATCTGTCAACCAGTATATGATGAAACTGGATTAGAGTAGTCCTTGTCTCAAATAATTCAGGCCATCATAAAAGCAGAGGAAGAGCTGGATTTTCTGGAGTAAAAATCACAGTTTTTTGTTTGTTTGTTTTTTTACTAATTTGGTAGGCCCTGCAAATTATTCATATTTATAATTAGAATATATATATATATATATATATATATATATATATATATATATATATATATATATATTTATTGAACTTTCACAGGAATCAAAGGAATAAACAAAATAATCTCCAATAATAAGAAGTGCAATACAAGAGTGTACAACAATCCCAAATTAATGAGCTGATGATACAGAAATAAGGTGCGACTTATATATGGGTTTTAAGTCTTAAAGAAGCCTTTTTAACAGGTTTCAACCTATACCCCAGAAAATATGAAGCTTATTTTGATGTTTGTCGCTTACGCTGAGTGATTCTTTGTGATGTAAGTTGATCTATATGGACCGCACGCATATGATGCTCGGAATAACTGCAACAATTACATCATAGTGTGAATTACAGATTCAGTTTCTGACTTCTAAAATCAGGTCTGCTTTGTTTAATATTTTTATTATTATTATTATTATTTATTTATTTATTTTTTTCTATGATGTTGACAAAGGCTATTTTAATTCGTTATTACTGTTCATATTGCAATTTCATATAACATTTAAATTGCATTTTAAAATATTATTTAAATAAACTGGATGTCTTGTTTTCATTTTTGAGTATAAAGAGGTAAGTTGTTATATATATATATATATATATATATATATATATATATATATATATATATAAAGCAATGTTCATTTTTCTCTTTTATGTTGGGTTTTATTGCAATAAAACTGAGTTTTCTGATCTGTGCAACATTACATGAATTTGTAGAAGTTCTATTTCAGAAATCAGTCACAAAGCCAGAATCTCCAGTTACTGAACACAAAACCTTTTGTGTTGTGTCTGTAATTTGTTATTTGCTGTGATGTCATAGGGCTGGATTCCATCATTTGTTGCTGGTAGTTGTAGCGCTGCCAGCCTCATCAATAATGCTGCAGTGTGTTTCCAATCCCTTCAGTCTTTTGTGACGACTATGGCATTGACTGAAAATCCATATTTTGTAGTAAGCGATAAAATTGCAGACGCTGAGTGACAGAGAGCACGAGATCATCCAAAGGACGAGCACAGAGATGAAGAAAGCAGGTGAGACGTGAGTGATGAAACGGTGTGGAGCCCTCGGACCGGCCCGGCAGAGACACTGATGCCAGAGTGTGTCAGAGACAGATGTGCGTTCAATGTGAAACCCCTCTTTCTTCATGTGTGTACAGGTCCGTGTGTGTTTGCGTGTGTGCGTGCACACACTGTACATTTATGTGAAGATGGTCAAGGCTCACATATGAAACCAATCTCCTCGCCCGTTCAGGTTCGATGGACTCTTTTGTGTTACATTAACATGAAGATAAATAGACCAATTATAAGGCTTCAAAACACACTAAGAGGCTGCTACTTGTGCCGCGTGTGCGTCAGTGCGTCCACATCTGCGGATGTTTATCACGTCATTGAGGACAAAGCAGGCAGAGAAGGCAAAAAAGAAAGATGGAGACAGAGAGAGAGAGATAATGAGAAGGATTGTGTTTGTTCACTCAACTGTGTCTGTCTTGGCTACTAGCGGAATAAAGTTTGACTCGTCTTCAGAAAGCAAAAAGACGTAAAGTAGTAACGGGAAGGCGAGACTTATGGCAACGTATTTTCATGTCAAAGCTAATGGATCAACTGTCACTGTATTTACAAAAGAACGTATAAGAGGGTTTTAGGACTGATGTTTCTCACATGGGGTGGAGATGCTTTACATTTAGGGACCAACAATTGCCCTGAGTCCAGATCGTCTTCCCCTTTGATCTTTTAAACGTTCAACTTTACCGACTGCCTTCACTTGTATCTGTTTTCCTGCTACTTCACCTGTGCTGATCTCTGTTCTGTGTAACAAGTCAGACAACCGCAGGAACCAACTCACAGAACAGCTTTGGGTCTCACTTGTGTCTGGATGGATTACAGTTAGGATTCAAAGCCACCTTTTACTGTGCAGGACAAACCATTTAATATCACCCCTCATTAATATCATCACCCATCATTAATATCACCCATCATTAATATCCTTACCCATTATTAATCTCATCCTCTTCATTAATATTATCACCCGTCATTAATATCCTCCATCATTAATATCATCACTCATCATTAATATCACCCATCATTAATATCCTTACCCATTATTAATCTCATCCTTTTCATTAATATTATCACCAGTCATTAATATCATCACCCATCATTAATATTATCACCCATAATTAATATCATCACCCATCATTAATATCATCCTCTTCATTAATATTATCACCCATCAGTAATATCATCACCCGTCATTAATATCATCACCCATCATTAATATCATCACCCATCATTAATATTATCACCCATCATTAATATTATCACCCATCATTAATACACTCAACAAAAATATAAACGCAACACTTTTGGTTTTGCTCCCATTTTGTATGAGATGAACTCAAAGATCTAAAACTTTTTCCACATACACAATATCACCATTTCCCTCAAATATTGTTCACAAACCAGTCTAAATCTGTGATAGTGAACACTTCTCCTTTGCTGAGATAATCCATCCCACCTCACAGGTGTGCTATATCAAGATGCTGATTAGACACCATGATTAGTGCACAGGTGTGCCTTAGACTGCCTACAATAAAAGGCCACTCTGAAAGGTGCAGTTTTATCACACAGCACAATGCCACAGATGTCGCAAGATTTGAGGGAGCGTGCAATTGACATGCTGACAGCAAGAATGTCAACCAGAGCTGTTGCTCGTGTATTGAATGTTCATGTCTCTACCATAAGCCGTCTCCAAAGGCGTTTCAGAGAATTTGGCAGTACATCCAACCAGCTCACAACCGCAGACCACGTGTAACCACACCAGCCCAGGACCTCCACATCCAGCATGTTCACCTCCAAGATCGTCTGAGACCAGCCACTCGGACAACTGCTGAAACAATCGGTTTGCATAACCAAAGAATTTCTGCACAAACTGTCAGAAACCGTCTCAGGGAAGCTCATCTGCATGCTCGTCGTCCTCATCGGGGTCTCGACCTGACTCCAGTTCGTCGTCGTAACCGACTTGAATGGGCAAATGCTCACATTCGCTGGCGTTTGGCACGTTGGAGAGGTGTTCTCTTCACGGATGAATCACGGTTCACACTGTTCAGGGCAGATGGCAGACAGCGTGTGTGGCGTCGTGTGCGTGAGCGGTTTTCTGATGTCAATGTTGTGGATCGAGTGGCCCATGGTGGCGGTGGGGTTATGGTATGGGCAGGCGTCTGTTATGGACGAAGAACACAGGTGCATTTTATTGATGGCGTTTTGAATGCACAGAGATACCGTGACGAGATCCTGAGGCCCATTGTTGTGCCATACATCCAAGAACATCACCTCATGTTGCAGCAGGATAATGCACGGCCCCATGTTGCAAGGATCTGTACACAATTCTTGGAAGCTGAAAATGTCCCAGTTCTTGCATGGCCGGCATACTCACCGGACATGTCACCCATTGAGCATGTTTGGGATGCTCTGGACCGGCATATACGACAGCGTGTACCAGTTCCTGCCAATATCCAGCAACTTCGCACAGCCATTGAAGAGGAGTGGACCAACATTCCACAGGCCACAATTGACAACCTGATCAACTCTATGCGAAGGAGATGTGTTGCACTGCATGAGGCACATGGTGGTCACACCAGATACTGACTGGTATCCCCCCCAATAAAACAAAACTGCACCTTTCAGAGTGGCCTTTTATTGTGGGCAGTCTAAGGCACACCTATGCACTAATCATGGTGTCTAATCAGCATCTTGGTATGGCATATCTGTGAGGTGGGATGGATTATCTCAGCAAAGGAGAAGTGCTCACTATCACAGATTTAGACTGGTTTGTGAACAATATTTGAGGGAAATGGTGATATTGTGTATGTGGAAAAAGTTTAAGATCTTTGAGTTCATCTCATACAAAATGGGAGCAAAACCAAAAGTGTTGCGTTTATATTTTTGTTGAGTGTATTATCACCCGTCATTAATATCATCCTCTTCATTAATATTATCACCCATCATTAATATCATCCTCTTCATTAATATCATCAATCATCATTAATATCATCCTCTTCATTAATATTATCACCCATCAATATCCTCTTCATTAACATTATCACCCATCAATATCATCCTCTTCATTAATATTATCACCCATCATTAATATCCTCCATCATTAATATTATCACCCGTCATTAATATCATCCTCTTCATTAATATCATCACCCATCATTAATTATCATCACTCATCATTAATATCATCACTCATCATTAATATCATTCTCTTCATTAATATTATCACCCATCATTAATATCACACATCATTAATATCATCCTCTTCATTAATATTATCACCCATCATTAATATTATCACCCATCAATATCATCCTCCATCATTAATATCATCACACATCATTAATATCATCCTCCATCATTAATATTATCATCCATCATTAATATCATCACCCATCAATATCATCCTCCATCATTAATATCATCACACATCATTAATATCATCCTCCATCATTAATATTATCATCCATCATTAATATCATCACCCATCAATATCATCCTCCATCATCAATATCATCCTCCATCATTAATATCATCACACATCATTAATATCATCCTCCATCATTAATATTATCATCCATCATTAATATCATCACCCATCAATATCATCCTCCATCATTAATATCATCACACATCATTAATATCATCCTCCATCATTAATATCCTCTGTCATTGATATCATGCTCCATCATTCATATCATCCTCCATCATTAATATCATCAACCATCATTAAGAAAGAAAGAAAGAAAGAAAGAAAGAAAGAAAGAAAGAAAGAGTGAAGCGGAGGGCCACAACAAATTAAAGAAAGAAAAACAAATAAATTAGGGAATGAAAAAGAGTGACAAAAAAGAGAAACAGAGAAAAAAGAGAAACAGAAAGAAAGAAAAGCAAAGCTCTTTTGCCATCTCCAGGTTGGTGTGGGAAGAAAAGGTTTTGTGTGTTGCTCGAGGGCACGCGGCATCGAGCTGCTCTGTCGACTGTTGCTTGGGTCTTCTGTTAGGCCACAGAAGAATTCAACCACAGCAAAGGACAAGACATGGACTGCAGGGTGGACAGGAAACACATCAAAGCATGCAGGTGAAGTGTTCAGAAAACCGCGCTGACGTGCACGTGTCTATTACAGACTTACTGTGGACAAACAAGGTGAAATAAATGAGTGAGCTGCTGCACTGGGATCAAGCCACTTTTTACTCAGTGATGTGAGAAGAATATGGGAAATGGACAGAAGGACCGTGTTTGCTTGGACATGATGGGCTGAAAATGAAGACCAAATGAAAAAAACAAAAACCCAAAACTGCAGAAAACAAGCAACTGTGAGGGGACGTTACTGTACATTTGTTCCTCCACAATTTATTATTCTGAATGCATTTGTGAAAATGATAAAAAGCTCAGAACACTTATAGACCACAAAAAATAAAAACAAAACAAAACAACAAAAAAATCAGTTGGATGGAAAATATAAGCCAGTCCTATGCTGCAGAAGAGAGACTTCAGATAATTACACAAGATCAAAAACAAGCTGAAGGCATTCGCCAGCAAGTTACAAGGATTTTAACTTGGATCCAAACATTTGGTTAAAATATGTGGAGTCAAATTAAAACCAAATGAAGACAAAGAGTACCCTGAAAAGCTGCTGCTTATAAAATAATAAGTAAATAAAAATCCTGATTTGAACCGGTGACCCTCCAGATCTGAAGATGTGGGAAGATGGGGGGATTAAAGACGCAAAGCCGTCGCCTGTAACAAGTTTAAAATCAGGAGTCGAACTCATGACCCTGTGCGTCTGACCATGTGGAAAACAGTTTACGGGTTTGAATCCCAGCGGCTAAACGGAGCTGCTGAGGCCCATATGGATCGAGTTGGCCATCAAAGGCCAGAGAGGGAAAAATAAACATGTTTTATACGATTTTGCTCTAAAAATGCTCTGCCGGGTCTGAGTTTGCCTTTATGCTTCCGCAAATTGCTCAATATGTGCCTGCGAATGTGTATTTGTGTGCGTTAGCGTGCACAGCAGCGCTTCAATGTGCATCAATCCCCACTGATGTGGCTGGTCCGAGTGATGTTTATTTTCTGCTCTGATTGCACCTCAAAGAGAGACGATGATGGAGAAACAGATCTGGAGGGACAAATGGGGGGGGTGTTCGAAAATAAAGAAACAGAATAAATAAAAAAAAAGATGAGATGGAAGAGAAGCTGAGAGAAGGACGTGAAGATTACTGTGATTGTGCCATCTTGAGGTGACACCTTGGAGACAGTGGCTTTTAAAAAGTGATGGTGGAGGTCAGATTTATAACAAACGCAATTAAGCTGAATCAGGAGCAATCAAAAAATAAATAATCGTATGTCACGTGAATAAGAAATGTGGTTAAATGGGGTGGAACCGTTACACTGTAACGGATGGCTTTAGTTACGTGCAGTTGACGGGGTAGTCTGAGGGTCTAGAGTGATTTATATAGAAATAGAAAGAAAAGCAAACAAATGTTTCAAACAAAACATTTTTTGTTGTCACGTAGTACATCTAACGCTGGTGTCTGACGTAGAGGACAAAGACTTTAGGGTTCACTGAGTAAACTGAACTCTCCCTCCTCCAACAAAAAGTGAAGTTCGGTGCATTACCTCGAAGGAATCATTATCACTTAAAGTTCTTTATGAAAACTATACCCCCCACCCCCAACCCTACAAAACAGCTGGCCAGCAATTACAAACATGACATCCAGGAAATTTAAAAAAGGGGAGTGCAAAAGGACATGCGGGGACATGTGTCTACAAATACAGGAAATGCCTGCTTTCAAAAATTTTCAAAGCCACAGGTGTCATGTGACTCACCCTCTGCAATGACAACATGAAAACACACTCAAAACACCAGAGGCATCATGTTTATAGGCCTTTAAAGTAAGCAAAACCACAACAGTCATACACAGGAACAGGACTAAAAAAAATTTTTAAATCAAGAGAACACTGACGTCAAACTGCTACCCATGTCTCGATAGTTAGATCCAGCAACCATCTGGTGGATTTCCGTCATATTATGATGCCTATTGTGAGGTGCATCATAATCAGCCACGGTTACTTTGAAAAAGTAAGCCAATTACTGATTACCTAATTTTAAAAGTAACTAAGTTAGATTACTAGTTATGTTATTAGTTACTTTCAGGGGATGCCGACCCCCCCACCCAATCCTCAGCCACCTCAACATGAAAATGATAACCAGTTTTCCCAATACTCACTTTATTGGAAGTGTATTTTTAACAGTAACGTCAAGCAAACAATGTATGTCCTGACATTTTAAGTTGAACTTAAATACTATTTCCTGAAAAAGAAAAGTTTTTGTAAAACATGAAATAATGTCAATCTTTCTTGACTTCAATGAACATAAATACTTGTTTGATAAAAAATAAAATAAAGGCAGTCTTTCTTGACCTCATATTTAACTGTTGACGGTAAAACTTACAATTTATAATCTATATTGTTTATAAATGTAACAAATTCTTTCTACCATTTTTCTAACATTTAAATTTTTCTAAACATTTTAGTTCTTGAAATGACTATAATAATAATAATAATAATAACATTATTATTATTATTATTATAAGTAGTAGTATAAAAAATGTTTTCAAAAGTGGACCTTTAATCTAGGAGTGTTGCGGGGTGCAGCATTCCTTCTCCCCCACGCCCCCTTTCCATCTGGATTCGGCCCTGGTTTGCCATCTGAGCAGGAAGAATGGGTAACGTGTATTTATGCAGAAAGCACGAACAGACTGACAGGAAAAAAGTTTTATCTGTGTTTTTTACTTCATGTCATCCTCAGAAAGAGACTTTTGGCACATTTGGGTGGAAAAAGAGCATTACTATTTGTTGTTAACACATCACAGGACTTCAGCTGTTTTTAGCGAGGACACTTAGAGCGGCGCAGAGTTTTAAAGAAAAACAAAGAGAAAAAAATGTCTTAGTGACGCTCTGTGCAGGTGTGCTGCAGTCACCGCGCTTTGAGAGATGACAACTGTTTTTCAACTTGGAACTGCTGCACAAAATAGCAGATGAACAGCTTGCAACATCAAACGCTAAAAGTGGGTGAAGTGGGCAGTTCAGCCGAACCTCTGACCTCCCCCTGCCCACGGGCCAGTTGTAATGCTGTGAATGGCCCACACACTGCAAAAACTGATATCTAAGAAAGTAAAAAAGACTTTTTTAAAGATAATTTGACTTATTTTTGTCTAAACAGAAAAATAATCTTGTCGAGCATTTTCTACATAAGAAAAAATGTCCTATTTTGGGAAAATGTTTGCTAGTTTTGAGAATTCTAACCAAGCAAATTTTTCTTACCCCATTGGCAGATTTTTTTTGCTTAATACAAAATAATTTGGCTGGTTGATCACAATCGACGTACAAAAATTCTAAAATAATGGTAACGCACAGTGACTTGCAGAAGCACATTTAATCTGATTACTGATTTGGAAATATTAACATGTTAGATTACCGTTACTGAAAAAAATGGTCAGATTAGAGTAAACTAAGTAACGTGTTACCAGCATCCCTGATCATAACAGAATGATTTCTAATGTGGGCACAGTGCCAGTTTATAGCCATAAAAAAATAAATAATTTTTGTCATGTGGGATTTAATGACGTCTGTTGGCTGAATGATGCTAATGATGTTTAACAGCCCTTACTGGTTCTGTGAAATGCTTTATGGGGAATAGGAATCAGATCTGATTTAAGTTTCTGAATTTGAATCTGGCTCGTCTCCACACCAGCATCTCCCCGCTGAGACAGACTGCACTCTTAAGACAGGAGGATCAAACTGTCTCTTCCAGATCTTTCTTCGAGCCAGATCAAGTGCACGCTGTGGAGACTGACGGGGTCAAAGCTGTGGCACATTATCAGCAACGCATTCTGTGCACGTCCACCGAATGAACAATAGCAATGGCAGAATGTTCTGAAATCTTTTGAGTTGGTCCAAAGTTAAGTACGTTTGAATGATCTCACCGCGCTGCTCCGCAGCGATGAGTACGCCTGTCAGAAAGTTGGCAAGCGGTAACGCCATCCGGTAGTAGTCGACCAGGGACGCTAAAAACACAGTCAAATAACAATAACCTTGACGATGAGTGACACTGGGTGCAGTTCACGTGTAATTGAAACATGGGTCAGAATTTGTTGCATGTGTTCTCGTGTGTGTGTGTGTGTTTTTTAAACAATGACAAACAAAAACATTATAAAACCAGTCTTCATGAACAACATCAAACATGGACTTAAACGAGTACCACTGTGCTCTGCTCTGGGATTGGAATTCTGTCCGCATGTTCCCATTTGATCCCTGTTATTTCAGCCACTGAAATGTAAATCCCAGCGACATTCCCACAACCACATGACTGGGACAGCCTCAGGGTCAGAGGGAGGGTATGATCACAAAGGAATTCATATCCGTGTGTGTCTGGAAGTGAATGGGTGGATTCTGGACTAGTGTATTCACACATTAGCATATTCCTGGATGCTGCTTGCTGTGCATGTGGAATTATACATTTTTTGGGGATAGACACTCATTCCGGGATACTTGTGGGGACACATAGGACTGTGTAGGTTCAGTAAGTGTGTTCTCACAAGGAGATCATCAATTTTTAGGATTAAGACGAGGGTTTGGTTCAGGTTAGTTTCATGTTTAGTCTGGGACTGATGAGATACTTCAGGGAGGTGGGATGGACAGCCGCCGCAGCTCCTCTTAAATGATCTTCGAGACCCGTCCTTGCCAAAAAACCTCTTCTGAGTCTGATGTGGCAGTCCCTTGAAGGCGAGGAAGATCGTCTCTTGGTCAATTCCAGGTGTCGATCTAGAGACGCTTGTGTGTGGGTCTGTTTAATGTGGCTGGGAAATCCCAGATGATCAGGGTCTGAGGATCTGCTGCAGCCTTCATCCTCTTTCATAGCCATTGGGTTACAAGCCATCACCTCCTCCGTCTGATCCGCCGTTACAGACCAGAGCACTGTTAGCTGCCTTGTGTTCATGGCTACTGTAGTGGCCACGGGGCACAAATGGATCCCCCACACGCAAACATACACAGTGCTGGAATAATATGTGGGTGAATAATGGCTTTTTATTGAAATTAACGGCGTGTTGACTAGGGATGGGTATCAAGAACCGGTTCCTTTCGGGTATCATTAAGAAATGATTCGATCCACCGACATCAATAACCTTTTTTGTTAACGATTCCCTTATCGTTCCTTCAGAGTGGCCATTGTTTTTGGGGGTGTTTGTCAGGAAAATTATAATGTCTCTACATTGATTACAGACCCTTCAGCGGGTCTGTAATCAACTTTTCTGCAGCGTGGCTTTGCTTTGACCCTTGAACCAATCGAAGCAGTGATTTGCAGATCAAAGCAGTGCTTCGATCATTGCTTTGTTGATTAATTTTTTCTTTCGCTTTCCCCCGCTAAAACCCTAAAGAGCATATGGGTGTGAGTATTATTTACCTTTTTTTTTATGTAAAACCGACCTGTTATGGTCTTCTGAAACAGTTGATAGATGTATTTTATAACTTAAAAACGGGACCAATGCTAACACGTTAGCATGTCTATGGCATTTTCAATGTTAAAGTTAGCATTAAGCAGTTGCAGCTGTCAAGCGTAAAAGAGTCAAATGTATTACAAATTGTAATATTTTTTAAATTTATTTTTGTTTATATATTAATAACAACCACAACAATAATAGTAATAACTAATCTAATGATTATATACAATTTTAGAGAAAGAGACAAAAAGAACCTGAATAAAAACACAACAGAAAACAGAAAACCAACTAACAATGAACATACATAAATAAATAAATACATACATACAGAAATAAATGTGTTTCCTGTGAACACCTAGTGACTCTTACACCTCCATTTCATATTTAAGTTTAATGACAGTTTGTTTTGGTCAAACCATATTTTCAATTTGTTAATTTCTTCAGTGATTTCCTCCAGAACTATCTGCCAAACTAGAAAACTGCTGCATCCTAGTAAGAGCAGAATACTACTGGAATGAATTTGAATAAGTTTTTTTTTTTTTTCTCCTCACCTAAATGGATGCTGCACTCACTGCAGTTTATTGTCTGGAATAGTCCCAGATTGCATTTCAGAGCTTCTAGAATTCAAACATTTTCATGCACGTGGTGTTGGGGGGTAATTTTGGGTTTCAGCTTTTTTTGTTTTTCACCACTTTCATCCCTGAATATGTCAATCGTGAGTCACTTTTGTGCGGATTAAAGTTACTAACTGGGACTCCTGTCTTGTTGCGAGAAAGAAACGAGAATCGTCCTCCGTTCTGTTCACACAGCTCCAAACGCTGCGCGGCTCTCTGCCGAGTCAAGTTAGAACGATAGAATCCAGCTGGAATTAATAACTTCAAAGCGAAACACCGTTTTGTTTATTTTTATTTATGTAAAAAATATAGCCAGCAACACTCAAGTGTCCTTCTTAATAAAAGTTTTAATGACTCACGGCAAGGCGACAGGATCAGGAGCACAGACGCGTTTCGACTAGGTCTTCATCAGCAAGGCATACATCAGTGTGACACACTGATGAAGACCTAGTCGAAACGCGTCTGTGTTCCTGATCCTGTCGCCTTGCCGTGAGTCATTAAAACTTTTATTAAGAAGGACACTTGAGTGGAACATTGGGAACCACACCAGATGGCACTGCAAGTTATCTTTATCAAGCTATGTAACATGCTGGTGAACAAGATTGGCCGTTTTGCTTCTACACCCTAACACAGTGGAGTTTAAATGAAGCCATCACAAGATGCTCATAGTATCGACCATCACCGTTAATTCAAGGGGATTCACAAAATTAACGCATTAAGTATTTAGGAATTACAGCTATTTATGTACACAGTCCCTCCATTTTCATGGAACACAACCAACTGGACAAATAAAGTAGCATTTATAAAAGTAACTCAGAAGCCACTGAAACACCATGACAACACTTGCGGGAGTTACTACTTGGCGACCGTTATAACTGGAGAAACTGAAGATTGTGCAGGTTTTGTCAGTTGCACCACCAAACACATCACATCTTGGCCTAAGTTTCCGAAGTGAATTCTTGAAATCTGTAGCTGAAATTTCCCATTATTTAAAGAAAATCCTTCTCTCTTCGACTCTGACCGGCGATGCAACAGACAAAAGTTGAGATAAAGCGTTGGTATCTTGGTGGCTTCCCTCTCTCATTTGCTTTTTGCATGATCACTCAGTTTTTGAGAAGCTCCAACTCGAGAGCGATTTTCCATATTGTATCATAATCTGTATTTCTTAATGATTGATGTAACCAAAGTCCAACACACATTCAGTAACTTGTAAATATATATGTATCCATCCATCCCCTAAAGTGTCTGTAAAAGTGAATTGTAGAAACAATAACTGTATTTCATTTGTCCAGTTACTTAGGGGCTGTAAAAATGGAGGGATGATATGTAGAAATGGTCAGTTCCTAAATAGTTTGTGTTAAACCCCTTAAACTAAATCTGAAAGTCAACAACACAAGCACCTCTTATTTTTCTATTCCAAATCCACTATGCTGTGTACAGAAAGAAAAAAAAAAAAAAATCACCATAAATTGTGATCATGTCCCAGTACATTGTAGTACACTGGAGGAAAACGTGTGCATCCCTACAGGCTTAGTCTGGTTTCTACAAAATTTAAGACTGTGCTCTAATTTAAAAGCAAAAATAAATCTCTGCAACAAGATTGAAGTTCAATAAAGAAATAATAAAATAATAGCCCACACAAGGCCAACAACACCAATCAACGTCTTGCAATTCTGACAAAGGTCTGAATTCTGGGACGATATCACTTTATATTTCACTTCAAAATAGGCAAACTAACACGTAGTATAACGCATCGCAGCTTAGCGCTCAGCATTTATGTGCCATCTTGTTAAGAACGTGGAGCGGAAAAAGAAGCAGCCTGTGAGCTGTTTATTTTGAGGCGCCTGGTGAAAAAACCAGGGGGTCATAAACAGTTCATAAGGCCCTCATAAGATGCTGCTAAGGGGCCTATAATGTATTCATAACATGCTACTGTAGAGCTCCCCCACTGCTAAAACAAATCATTAGCATCCTACAAAAAAAAAGTCTTATATGACTCTAAAGACTGCGATTGGGGAAATAAGTAAACCGTGCTTATTTGCTTGTTGATGCTGGTGCGTTTGTGACATTTTAAAAGGCAAAGGTCAGGATTTTAATGAGACTTGAAATAACAGACTTGTGTGCTCTGCGTTTTACTCGGGTTTGGCTTAATAGTTTTCTCCTAAGATTTTAATCACCACCAAGGAGGTTATGGAATCACTGGGAGGATTACCCGAAAGGTTTTCAGCTGATCTGACTGAAACCGAGTGGAATGGAGCAATCTCATCCAGAGAAAGGAACTCACAAAACTCTGGTGTTGAAAGGGATCCAGATGTGGATCGTAAGTATTTTTCCCCAATGTTTACATCAATTATTAGAAAAGGTTTAAGCTCCATCTCCACAAACAACAGTGGAATGACAAATTGTATCATTGGGGGGGAGAACACAAGGAACGTTTTGGGTGTTGATCTAGTTCTGGATGTGTTGTTTGGATTACTGGTTTACCTTCAGCACCTTCAGTTCTACCTAACATAGTGATCTAGATGACACCTCTCTTCATTCATATCCACTGACACATAACTATCAGCTGATATTTTGTGCAGATTTGGGAATTACTCCTGAATGGGATCAAAGGGGGCTACAAGTATGCAATATTGGGAACCCCAATGTAAAATTCCAGGACTGTTCCTGCTCTGCTCATTGACCTAGTTGTTAGTTTGGCAGGCACAAATATTCATACTTTGAATAAGCATTTGGGGGTCGCTTATTGGGTAAATGTACATTTACTTGCAAAATTGCCTGGGGATAGGAGAAAAATGACAATAAAACAGATTACAATCACTGGCAACACCACCATTATGCCATTATTTTGATATCTGATTGCATTATTTGCTTCTTATTACATTACAGGCTTCATTACATTTGGTTCTATTGCATTATTGACATTTGCTATGGGAAGTTATTAAGTTAACGTGCTGTAAAGGGTCAAACGGAGGGTAGTGACTTGTTGACCGACCACTGCGAATGTTGAACCAATGGCCCTGCAGTTACAGCACAGCTTCCAAACCACAGGGCCACTCCTCCTCCTGGTGCAGCTGAATGATTGGAGAAGTTTGGGTGTCAGTTTGGGTGACAGGAGGGCCTTTGTGTAACATCGAGGGTCCGCTTGGGAAACTGTAGGTTAAGTAGCGCTCGGAGGCTCGTAAGAGTGTCCTGATGAGCTCAACAGGAGTTTATAGCGTGGGGATGAGGCTTTGCGGTGTTGTGATGCCGGTTCATAAGGCTGATGTTACGGCCACGAGAAGGTCAGGAGTGTTGAAACAAGCCGGTGGGCTTCAACTTGAGCTTTCTCCTGACGAGATGCAGAAGAACACAATAATCCAAGAGAAGGAAGATGGAAGTGTTTTTTTTTCCATTTCGTTTGCTTTTGGATTCATTTAGTTTTTGATCCTTTATGTTGAAAAATAGCCTGTTTAAATTCACTCGGTGTACTTTGGCAAAAGAGCGGCGGTCCACCAAAATGAAAAGTCTTTCCCCTTCTACCTCATTATTTTCTAATTTAACTGCTTCATTCTAAACATTGGTTAGACATTTATTTTGTCCTTTCATCCCGCTCTCTTTCCTTTCATTTCTTCCATCACATTATCTTCACATCCAATTTCTTCTCATCTTCTCCTGTTGATGGGAAACTAAGGGTCAACGCGTTTAACACACTCACAAATATCGCTGCTGTGTAAAACAGGCCTCCTGTTTCGGCAGAGAACCCCCAACACGCTCGTTAAAACACACGCATAACCATTCATCCCTCTTTCAACCCTTCCGCTTCTCCGTTCTTTTCTCTCTCCGTTAAAGCTACAGTCCCGATCTTCAGATTTCATTTTCATTTCTCCTCCATGTATCTCCACTCCCTCTCCTCTGTCCTTTTCACCTCCACTATCCCGGAGGTTAAGAGTGCAGAGAAAAAAATGCTCCTGACATTCTCTTTGTCCTGCACTTTCCTTTTCTCATTTCCCTTCCACATGCTTTCCTCACATCACTGTCCAGCTCACGATTTCTCTTCGACCTCCGCCTGAAGGCCTAGAGGTGAAGAATGCAGACGGGAGCACTTTACTCTGGGAGTCATGGGCATTACTGCTCGACTGAAGACGGACAGAAGGTGGGACGGATGG